>NC_141799.1:13263012-13563921 GCF_057944985.1 Cucurbita pepo subsp. pepo | reverse complement strand
AGGGTTTCTATTCCGTTGATTTTATCTCTTCCAGCTACTGTTCTTTCACTAACAAAGGAAGACCAACTAAAGGTTCGTTCTTCTACCAAACTTTTTTCATTACCAGAGCATCTCCTAGCAGTTATTTTCCTGGTTACTTGTTTGCTCACGAATGGTTTTTATGGAATCTGGGGCATCTAATTTGTTTCTTAATTATGAGCATGATGCAGAATCTGGTTTAGAACTAGGCTATGTTCTTAGCATTTGAAATGTAGTGATTTCAAAATTACAAGTACAGTAATGGTATCAAATTCAGCATAATGAGTCCAGCATCAAAGGAGTTGCATGCATTGTTAGTGCTGTCTGTGCTACTGGATTCTTTTACTTGCGACTTTCCAAGGTGGACCTTGATAAAATGCAAAATAATCGGCAAACAAACAAAGATTACTTAATGGAGAAAAGGGAGACCTAATCGAAACATAGTTTTATATATTTTCCATCTTACATATTTCTTTTGGTTTCAGTTACGTTATGTGGTGTGTCATTTTTTTTTTTTTTTTCTGTTATGGAAAACTAGAACCCAAGTAGCTTTATGTATATTAAAAAAAGAGAACTGATCCAATTGGTGTTAATGAAAATGAGCTGTAATCAAAGAGGAACTACGATGTAAGAGAGGATACACCAGGTAGAAGCTAAAAGTTTAGCTAAAGCGTAAACTTTCTCTGTCTCTATAATTGTCACTGGATGCCCTTGGATGAGACACACATAGGTTGTCTTCTGGTTGATGATGTACGTTCTTGCATGTCTTTAAGTTTGAATTTTCTGCCCGTTAGAGATAGCTTATGTTGGTTTAGCTGAAGTTCTTAAACAACCTATACATATTAAAACTTCACTTTGTTAATTGGCTCTCCATGTGCACAAGCGATTGTTTTTTCTTCCCTTTATTTAGCCCATCAAAGAGCCTTTTATTGGAAGTTATTGTTTGGTAGTTTTATAATTTATGTCAAATGTTATCAGGTTAGAGTGAATACTGTGCTTGGTTCAGTTGCACCTCAATTAACCGTGAAGATAGTAAGAGCTTTTCTCTCTGCTTCAAAAGGCACTTCCATTATCAAGGGCCAGGTCTGATAGTTTTATCAACTGAATGCTTACCATTTATTCCCGGTGTTTGTTTAATGATTAATTAGCGTGACTTGGTTTGTTACTGTGTATCCTTTTTTTTGCGGAAACATAGGAACTCAAGTTTGATCCTCAGACTGGATTACATGTGTTGGATGTTTTGCCCAATGCCTATGATGTCGGAAACTATGTGTTCGTCTTTGAGGTACTTCACTCTTTTTTATATATTTTACTTGGCACATCTTTTTAGAATTTGTCCCATTATATGTTGAAACAATCTTTTCCCCTTTTCTAGATTGTTCTTCATGATTCAGAGCAGAAGGATACTTATGCCACTGGTGGGCAGATCCAAGTGCCAATATATGTCACAGGAGTTGTCAAAATTGAGAAGGCAGAGATTGCTGTTCTTGATAGCGATCTTGGGAGTACTGAAACCAAGAAGAAGTAAACACTGTTATTATTACTTTTTCTTGCTTTTGTTTTCAAACTGGTGGTCTATTATTACAGAACAGAGTCATTCGAACGCTTTTTGGTTGTCATTTATGCTTTTAATTGTGATATTAAGCAGAGCTAATTTGTCATCTTGGTTTCATCCAGGCTTGATTTAGTTGGTGGGAGTGTTGTTTCATTGTCAGCAAACCACCTTCAGAAATTGCGTCTATCATTTCAACTAGCCACACCACAGGGAAATGGTTTTAAGCCGCATCAGGTATGTAATTGTCTCTCATCCTTCCATCCTTGTTTTCTTACTGTTTTGACAAGTTTGCTTGGTTGCAGGCTTTTCTCAAGTTGAGGCATGAAAGTGGCGTTGAACATATCTTTGTGGTTGAAGGCTCTGGCAAAAAATTTGAAAAAATTCTTGTAAGTTTGTCTAATCCTATAATTCCTATTTTCATGAAACATCTTGCCGATAGAGCTGTATAATTGGCATTGGTGCTAGTTATAAGAAGCAATACAATACAGTATACCACCTGTGTATCAGAATATGTCGTCCATTTGAAGTTTCCTTTTGGATCTCATCTACATGTTTCGCATTAGTGATTGCACAAAAGTAGCACATCTGGTGCATCTAGAACATTCTTGGGTACAATCGAGCTCTTCTTCATGAATTTGTTCAATCTTTGTGCCTTTGAATAACATTAAGGTGGACATAATATCAACATTTTGATCAACGTGAGAATAGAAAAGATGGCAACTAGAATATTTGATAAACTAATGGACCAAGTTAAGAAAATTTATGATTTGGCTCATTTCAGAATTTTCTTTTTTGTAGGACTTTCTTGGTTTGGTTGAGAAGTTTTTCTATCTCTCGGGTCGATATGACATTCAGTTAACTGTTGGCGATGCCATCATGGTAATTTCAGTTTCTTTATTAATTTCACCTGTACAAATTACTCTGGAAACTTAAGTAGAGTCTGGTTTTTCCTTTCTTCAGGAGAATTCCTTCATAAAGGCTATTGGTCATGTTGACTTGGATCTACCTGAAGCACCAGAGAAGGCACCTCGTCCTCCTCTACGGCCTGTCGATCCTTACACACGCTATGGACCCAAAGCTGAAATAACTCACATCTTCAGGGCTCCAGAAAAGCGCCCAGCCAAGGAGCTCTCTCTTGCTTTCTTGGGTCTCACATATTTGCCATCCCTTGGATTTTTGATTGGGGTGAGTTCTCTTATCTATAATCAACGATCACTTTGGTCCAGAAATTACACTTCTTTTTCAATTCATGTGACTTTTCTTGAGCATCCATCCACATTGATATTTACATCAACATATCCATGATTTTACAGACAACAAATTTTTTGTTTGATTAATATGTTATGCAATTTTCCACCATTATAACATATCAAGTTTACCCTTGTTTATCTGTTGATAGCTATTCCGATTGGGCGTGAACCTAAAGAACTTCCCAACTTCGACGTTACCTGCCACCTTCGCCATTCTCTTCCATCTAAGCATTGGAGCAGTTATCTTGCTTTACACTTTCTTTTGGTTGAAGGTAGGTGCCATATTACTGGTTTTCTGTAAACTCTGAGGTTTGGAGCCATTTTATGTCAACATGCTTACTAAATTCTCACTCTCTTTACACAGTTGGATCTGTTCACAACACTGAAAGCACTGGGCATCTTGGGAGTTTTCTTGGTATTTGTGGGACACAGGACCCTTTCCCACCTTGCCTCAACTTCAGCCAAGTTAAAATCTGCCTGAGATCGTTGGAAAAGGTTCTCATTTTTTTGTGAGGAAAGAGAAGTTGTAGGAAATTTTGGTTTCAAAGAGTAGTGTCATAGAAACTCTTACATTTATGGTTCAATCCATATTTTTGTAGACATTGCTCAACACCTTGACTAGCTAATTGTGCAGAATGTTATGTGCCTTACCGCATGGTGTGGTGCTTTTGAGATGGCTTCTTAATCTATTATCTTACTATCCCAACAAAAGAGGTTCATTTTTGGATCTATTTTACTCTGTCAAATCTTTTAATTTTAGAAAGCATGTGTGATGTCTTGCATTGGTTGGGGAGGAGAACAAATCACCCACACATTGGGTGGGGAGGAGAACAAATCACTATTTATAAGGGTGTGGAGAACAAATCACTATTTATAAGGGTGTGGATAACAAATCACCATTTATAAGGGTGTGGAGAACAAATCACCATTTATAAGGGTGTGGAAACCTTCCCCTAGCAGACGCATTTTAAAGTATTGAGGGCAAGCCTGAAAAGTCTAAAGAGGACAATATCTGCTAGCGTTGGATTTGGGTATCAGAGCTAGACACCGGACAATGTGCCAGCCTTCTCGTTGTTTTCCGAAGGGGGTAGACACGAGGCAGTGTGCCAGTAAGGACGTTGGGCCCCAAGGGGGTGGATTTGGGGGCGGTCCCACATCGATTGGAGGAAGGAAAGAGTGCCAGCGAAGACGCTGGGCCCCGAAGGGGGTGGATTGTGATGTCCCACATTGGTTGGGGAGGAGAACAAATCACGGGAGGAGAACAAATCACCATTTATAAAGGGTGTGGAAAGCTTTCCCTAGCAGATGGGTTTTAGAGCCTTGAGGGCAAACCTGAAAGGGAAAGCCGGTAGATCTGGGTCACAAGAGTGTGTAAACCTTCCCCTAGCAGATGAGTTTTAGAGCTTTGAGAGCAAACTTGAAAGGGAAAGCCGGTTACAGCATGTCACCAAAAATTATATAGTTTCTTTAATTTGAACTCATAAAATTACATTTTCTTTTTTACAATATTATTTAATTAGATATGTACAAGATAAAAAGTAACATTAATGGTTTAACCTCTGTTGTCATTCTAACATCCACATGTTCTTGCTGCCTTGAATCATCTTTCTGTCATTTATTGTGATTGGAAGTTAAGACCTTACCATTAAGATTTTAAAGACTTGTTTTCATTTAATAGTTGAATTTTTGTTTGATATAATTCTTTTTAATTTTTTTAAAAGTTAAGGCAACTTTCTATATGAATATAATTCAACCAAAACCAGTAATTTAGAGTAATTAAGAGGTTAGAGTTTGAAATCTTTACTTTCAAAATTTAAATAATTTAATAAATATTAGAGAAAACAAATTTAAGAGGAAATGAAGAATTACCAAGACTTTTGATCATTGTGTAATTAAATGTAATTAAAATAATAAATTCATTCATCAATGTAAAATTAAGTCAACCTTTTGTATTTCTAACCTAACTTATGATTTAAATTGCATTAAATATATAATTTAACAAAAATTGGCAATAAATTAGAAACTTTGGGAAGATAATTATCTTAATTGTACTAAAAAATGAAGAAGTTACACCTTGAAAGTGTCCTACATTGGTTAATTTAGAGAATGGTCATGGGTTTATAATCAAAGAAGTTACACCTTCAAAGTGGACAATATCATACTATTATGGAGAGTCGAGATTACTATTGTGGAGAGTCGTGTTCATCTAACATGGTATCAGAGTCGTGTTCATCTAACTTAGTCATGTCAATAGAAGTAGGCAGGGGTTCGAGTCAGGACTGTGGTTTACTTTCGATTTAGAGATAATTGCCATTAACCATTGATCTTTGGTTGAGCCATGGGCGGTATGCTCTGTTGATGCCGGAATAAGTTACAGGGATCCACCATTGTTTTCACTCGCACCAACCTCTCAAAATTAACCCCAAAATACTTCAATCCCCAAACACTTGCTTCCTCGAAGCTGGTCGGGGTCCCGTCCTCGTTGTTTGTCCCAATGTCAAGGTCTCTGTAATTGACATACGCAGCTCTGGGCGATTTGGACACGAAAGGAGCCATGTACTCATACACCTCTCGGCTCCATTCCAAGTGCCTCATGTCAGCTTCAGGGGATTCCCATGTAACATAGTAACCAATTTTGATGGGATACCCATCTCGATGCGGCGAAGGGAGCTCTGTTTCAGCTATCTCATTCATTTTCCCTCCGTAGGGGATCAGCACCAGCTGCACTGTCTCTATGCCATCGGCGTCCAACCTTTCCCATATGCCGTCGAGGGCGGCTTCTGAGATGGGCTCTGTGATGTAGTCTGATTTCGTTTTGAATCGGCCGCTGCTGAGTGGGGCTCTGTCTAGTAAGACATTCAAATCGTTTGCTGTCACAAACCCACTTGCTGGATATGCCGTTGATTCAACCCAATTGGTTTCCAAACAGTCTGCTTTTTTCAGTCCCAGCTCTGGGAAGCTCTTCTCCATGATGGGTATAAGCTCCTCTGCCTTTCCTAGAAACAGGGAGTAGAAAAATGCTCCCTTTGTTCTTCTTCCTCCTCCTCCTCCTCCTCCTTCCATTGAATTTGCAGCTGTGAAAAGAAATTGCATTTTTCCATTTAAATCTCCGAACCGTTCATGGGTCAAGACGGGCGTGGAAAGAGTGTTGAGGATTGTTGGGAGGGAGTCCCAAGTTGATAATTAATGGGATGATCACGAGTTTACAAGTAAGAAATTTATTTTCAATGGTACGAGGCCTTGTGCTCAAAGTGGATAATATCATATCATTATGGAGAGTCGTGGTTTCTAATATGGTATCAAAGTCTTACCTTAACTTAGCAATCTCAATAGCATCCTCAAATGTCGAACAAAGAGTGTACTACTTTGTTCGAGGGATCCATAGGCCCTGGAGAGGAGTCCCACATCTACTAATTAAAGGGTTGATCATGAGTTTATAAGTAAGGAATATCCTCATTGGTTAAAGCCTTCCGACGAAACCAAAAGCAAAGCCATTAGAGCTTGTGCTTAGAGTGGACAATATTAGTAGAGAGAGTCGTGGTTTTTAACATGGTATTAAAACTATTCCCTTAACTTAGTTATGTCAATAGAATCCTCAAATGTCGAATAAAGAAGTTGTGAGCCTCGAAGGTGTAGTCAAAAGTGACTAAGTGTCGAACAAAGGGTGTATTTTGTTCGAGGGCTCCATAGACTCTAAAGAGGAGTCCCACATCTACTAATCAAGGGGTTGATCATGGGTGTATAAGTAAGAAATACATCTCCATTGGTACCTCCAGAGGATATTTTTATGCTCAAAGTAGACAATATCATACGATTGTACAGCGTCGTGGTTACTAAAAAAGAAAAGTATTAGAATCAAACCTGAGACTATGACGCCAATGAACAATCTTTCATCAATCACGGGAGCAACGAACTGCCACCGATGAACCAAGTCGGTAGCGTTTTGGTCCAAACTTCTATAAGCGGCGAAGGACGTAACAGTAGGAGGCACCGGAACCAACTTCAACTTCCATGCCAAAACAATCCCAAAGCTGCCTCCGCCGCCGCCTCTAATGGCCCAAAACAAATCCTCTCCCATAGAATCTCTATCAAGAAGCCTCCCATTAGCGTCCACAAGTAGAGCATCCACCACATTGTCCGCACCAAGCCCATATTTTCTAACCATCATCCCATACCCACCGCCGCTGAGGAACCCACCAATACCCACAGTCGGCTGCACTCCGCCGGGGAAACCAAAAGCAGAGCTTTTTAGGCCAAGTTTGTAATACACCTCACCTTGGGTCGCCCCAGATTGAACCCACGCAGTGTTGTTTTCAATGTCCACCGTCACTGAATTAAGATTGACCAAATCAATCACCACGAATGTGACATTGGCAACGTAAGAAAGACCCTCGAAGTCATGGCCGCCGCTGCGGACCCGGATGCGGAGGTCGTGATTGTTGCAGCACATGACGGCTGCTTGGACTTGGGAAGGTTGCGATGGTTTGATTATGGCGATTGGCTTAGGGACATTGGGCCCTGAGAATCTGAGGTTTCGAATGGTGAAATTTAGAACAGAGGAGTAGGAGGATGAAGATTGAGTGTAAAGGAGGGTTGAATTTGAGGAATTGGAAGAAATACAGTGAAGAAAATCTTCAAGATTGCTCCCCCAACAACCCCATAATAGAAGTGATACAAGAACAGAGATGAAATTAACATAGTTCCTACCAATTTCCATCTCTCCGTTCCGTTCTACCGTTCTACCTCGTTGCACGTCGGCACCTCTCATGCTTTATAAAGAAATAGCATTAAATTTAAGACGGGTTTTTGAACAATCAAAGTTTGTTTGATAATACACGGCACCTGCGCGTGCATGTTGCAAAACTGACTTGCTTCTACACTCAGTCAAATCATTTAGTTCGACCTTGCCTTTACTTGGGATTAAGGTTTCTATCTTAAGTCTTGGGATGTCGTCGGTCATCACAAGTCACTGGGTCATGCCATCGAGAACGGACCTATGTATCGCTCATTTCATTGAGACATCTCGAACATCCATCCATCCGGATTCTATTGAGGCATTGGCCCTCTTGTGCCCATGCCATGTCATTTACGAATACTGTACCGGATAGCGGGTGCATATATCAACCTCCGACACATAGGCTGGGCACAATATTGACATACCTGTGTCGCATAGTACTGTTCTTGAAAAACCCATTTCAAAGAAAGTCGCCTGAGACACTTGTTTCAGCACACTCGCCCTCACTGTGACACGCATGTGACACAAGCTAACTCGCTTAGGCTATAAAGCCCAAGGGGTGGTGGAGCTCTGACACCGTGCCTCCACTGTACATTTTGAGTCATTTTCAAAATTGGTGATCGGGATTTAATATTTGAAATAAATTATATGATATTGGTAGGTACCCTCTAACAATACCAACTACTTTGTTTTGTTAGTTTGGTTCTTAGTTGGGCTTTCTATTTGCTTCCCCGCAACCCCATTTGTGTTCATCTTTTTCTTCTAAAATTAACCTCTACAAACCACATTAGTGATCGTTTTTCTGTCATATATATATGAATCAAACATGAACATCAAACAAAACACAATTGATTCAACACATCTCTAATTCATTCTCCACTAATCTTCTTGAAAAATGGTTGTATCACCACCACCAAGCTCCATCAATGGCGGAATCTGCAGGGCAGAGCTGTCCTGTTTCATTCAACAAGTGGTAATGGGGCGGTGGTTTTCCCTCTTCGCCTCCTTCCTCATAATGTCCGGCGCCGGCGGAGTCTATTTATTCGCTTCTTACTCCAAGGACATCAAATCCACACTCAAATGCGACCAAACCACACTCAACAAAATCGGGTTTTACAAAGATCTCGGATCCAACGTCGGCGTCATTGCCGGCTTGCTAGCCGAAGTAGCACCCCCCTGGTTCGTTATCCTCATCGGCGCCGCCCTTAACTTCGTCGGATATTTCAAAATATGGCAAGCCGTCACCGGAAAAATTATCCGTCCGACGGTGGAGTTTTTCTGCTTTTACATTATGGTCGGAGCAAACTCCCAGAATTTCGCCAACACAGGTAATAATCTAAACAAATCTAACCATTAGAGCTTAAAATCGAAACCCCTTAACCAAATTAACATGGGTTTTTCCTGTTCGATCATTAACAGTCGTCCTGGTGTCGTGTGTCAAGAATTTCCCTGAACGGCGAGGCGTCATGTTGGGGCTTCTAAAGGGGTTCGTCGGCTTAAGTGGCGCTATCATGACACAAATTTACGGCGCCATTTATGATCATGATACCAAATCTCTGATTCTTCTACTCGCCTGGTTCCCCTCTTTGATTTCCATCGTTTTTGTTAAAACAATCAGGGAAATGAGAGCCGTCAAACACCCAAATGAATTCAGAGTTTTTGTACAGTTTCTTTGCGTCACCGTCATTTTGGCTCTGTTTCTCACCGCCCTGATTTTTGTTCAGAAAAAAGTTCCATTCAACCAAACTGCACACATTACCATCGTCGCCGCAATCTTTGCGTTGCTTCTTGTTCCATTGTTGATCGCCATTAGAGAAGAGATTATCATGTGGAATCTCAATAAAAGTACTGTCGGGAATCGTTTCACAAGAATCAGAATCGACAACCACCAATCGGCTCCATCATGCTCTGCTTCTTGTTCTTCCTCCTCTGTTTTAGAACAACCAAAACAGAGCAATTCCTGTTTCGCCAACATCTTCAACAAACCCAAAAGAGGAGAAGACTTCACAATTCCTCAAGCGATTTTCAGCGTCGACATGTTGATTTTACTCACCACCATGTTGATCGGCGTCGGCGCAAATTTAACGGCCATCGACAATCTCGGCCAAATCGGAGAATCCCTGAATTACCCACCGGAAACAATCAACTCCTTCATCTCTCTGGTCAGTATTTTCAACTTCACCGGCAGAATCTTCTCTGGGTTCGTCTCAGAAATCTTGCTGGAAAAGTTCAAATTCCCCCGGCCGATGATGCTGACACTCATCCTCTTGGTTTCCTGCGTTGGCTACCTCATCGTGGCCTTCCCCTTCAACAATTCCCTCTGTATTGCGTCGATCATAATTGGGTTTTCATTGGGTTCTCAAGTTCCGTTGCATTTCGCGATGATCTCAGAATTTTTCGGGCTGAAACATTACTCGACGTTGTTCAATTTCGGGCAATTGTCATGTCCGATTGGGTCTTACATTCTGAACGTGATGGTGATCGGAAAGCTGTACGACGAGATGGCGATGACGGGGAGTAATGCAAGCGAGTTTCATTGCGAGGGGAGCAAATGCTTTGAACAATCCTTCACGATTCTGGCCGGATTGACGTTCGTTGTGGCCATGGTATCACTGGTTTTGGTTCGGAGGACGGCGGAGTTTTACAGAGGAGATATATACCAGAAGTTCAGAGAAGATATGGATTCTTTGAAGACAGAAATGGAGTTTTATCCATTGGAATCGAAGAGGATGAAGATTGGGAATTTAACTTTTGATAAACGTGAAATCAATTTCAAGAAATGATCGCATCATATGTAACAAATCATTGGGGTGTAAAATTTAAGAACATGTTACATGGTTTAGAACAAATTCTTTGCATTTAAATTTTTATTTTTTTTGGTGTATGCAACTCACAAATTCTTTCTATCTATTCGAATTTTTTTATTTGTTAAATTGGTGACTCCAGCAACTTGAATAGAGTTCACAATCCAACTCAATCCAAACTTCTATTCTCCCCTTCCGGTCGTATAGGTTTCTAATGTTTGTCTCAACTTGTATACATTTGTTTTTGTGTCTTCCTTTATGAATCTGGTTGTGTTACATAGATTTCTTCTTGTAAATCTTCATCAAACTGATAAAATTTTTCGTTTGGCAAGTCAACCATATCCCATGTTCCATTTTTTCTCGACTGCATCTCTTCTACCATGGCTTTCTTCCACTCTTCTTTTTCAGCTGCTTCTTCATAACTCATAGGGTCTGAAACAGAGCAAATGACATGATGTATATATGTTAGCGAAAGATTTATAATTCTTTGGAGGTGTCTCATCCGAAAATTCTTCAAGAGAAGAGTTGTTATTTAGTGATGCTGAAGATGATGAATTTGACAGATTTTGTGTTGCAAGCCCTGGGAGATGCACTGTAATGGAGGCACTAGGAAATTTTTTTTATTGGTTAAATTGGTGACTCGAGCAACTTGAATAGAGTTCACAGTCCGACTCAATCCAACCTTCTATTCTCAAGTTCGTGGTAATATTATTAATGTTTGTAATTATTAATGTTCGTGATAATCTTAAAAGTAGGGTTTGGATTATAACTATATTTTCGGGTGTACGGCAAAAATGTCAAACTTGCAAATTGACCTAAATTTTTTTTTTTTTTTTTTTTTTTTAAGCTCATCACTTATGTTATATGGTCTATGGGAAGTTTAACATTGAAAATATTAGATTAAACGAACGTTTTCATGGAAGTAATCTCGGAAATGATCTAGAAATAGGACTTTACTTTTATGCGTTGATATATGACAAGAACCTTTAGAGTCGATCGAGTTAGATGCTTTAATTACTTAAGTTTAAATTAGCGAGACATATATTGAAATGACTATGCTCGAACTTCGTACTCAAAAAAATCTACAAATATCATAGACTTTTTGTACAATGCTACATATACAAACCGAACCGTTTGGAGACTTTGCTCTAAAGTTACCAAATAAGGGAAAATCAATGAATCTAGGAATTTCCAAACATAGTTGAAGACAAGAAGGATAAGGGAACTGTGTGGTACCCATCAGCCCATCGGCATAGCCATCAGAAGAAAAGACGTATACGTATATATATATATATATAGGCTGTGTCACAATCGCACTTTTATAGATCGTTTGTAAGTTATTGTACGACACTCACTCTTTCCACTGAGTGAGTCAGCCAACTTGAAATCATATCACTTTCAGCCTAACGACATATACCAAGCTTCTGGTCCCGATTTAAGAATAAAGTTTTAGAACTTTAAAAATAGAGTTTGAAAACAAGAATTGAAAAAATATTTGAAAGTCGTTATATGGTTATAAGCAAAAAAAAAAAAAAAAAGAAACATCATAGCTTGAACATCATATAACATAGGTACGGAAGAATTGTCAACTAGCCACGTCCGCCTATAATATATTTTGAGGCGATTCAGGTGCCTAGACGTGATTTCAGTGAACCGTCCTACAAAATCTAGGTGGGAGGAGTTGATGACTAGTCGAATCCTCATATACTACATTTTGAGACATTTTAGATTTATCCGGCGTAGACATGGTTATGTCGAGACACACATTTAGAAAATACAAGACAAGAGTTTTGACATGTGGTCATGGTCAACACGCCTTAGACAAGCATAACCGTGACACATTGTAAATTTGATCTCTATTATCGGGTAGCCGTTTGTCCATGGGGGCATCCACGTCAGCAGTAGGGTACAGTTGGCCTATTTTAAGTGCCTCTCACAGACTGTCCTCTTTGGCTGTTCCTACCCCTGTCTGTTATTTATTTTATTTATTTATCATTATTTAAAATTTTGACATTTTGTGCTCTATTCCTTTTTCCTTCACAATAATTCAAACTTTATTAAATTAACGTTTATTGGCTTCATTCAATCAATACAATAATATGATTCCTTCATAATTTAATTATTTTTTCCTTTTTAAAAAATAATTAGTCATTTCCATTTGGTTGGTTTAGTTTATTCAACTAAATTTAGTTGGATAATTAATTTCCTATTTATTAACAAAATAATAATAATTTGGTCTACTCTCTTATTTCTACATTATTTATTTATGTATTAAACATCATTTTATTTTACACCAACGAGTAATAATAATATTGACTTAAATTACATGAATTAAGTTGAAATTTTTTTTTGAATCAACTCGACGCTGTGTTGGTTAAATTGGTGTCTTAAACAACTTGAATAGAGTTTACAACTCAATTTAACCCCAATTGAATTGGGTTGTCCGAGTTGTTTTATTAATTATTTAAAAAAATATTTCTTAAAAATAAAGCTGAGTTAGTTTATAATCTTATTTTCTAGTTGGTCAGATTACCCGAGTTTTTTTAAAATTTAATTCAATTTAATTTTTATAATTTGGATTCGGATTTAAATCTCAACCAACTATTTCTCTTTACACTCACGAATTTACTCGTCCATTTTTAACTACACCCACCGAGACAACTCTGCCACGTGTCCCCACCGCCCAACTAGTACTGTCCAGCCGTACTCGTGAAACCAAAAAAAAGGAAAATCCTCTTTTACCTCTAACGAAAGAAGTCCATCTGGCATCCTACGTGTCGTTCTTCAACTGGTTTGGAAGTCTTGAACTCCTAAACGACCTATCCAACTTCTTTGCCAGGTTTCTAATGACTTGCCACGTGGCGTCCTGTGGTTGGATAGGATTGTGGAATAGTAAGGCCTGCCGATTTTTGGGGTTCCGGAGGTTGTTCTGGATGGTGGAGAGGTTGGTCGCCGCCACACGTTCAAGAATTCTCCCCAATTTTCCGACGTCTCTCTCCGCCACAGTCAACGATATTCCCGGCCAGTCCACGGCATCGGGGAACGGCAACCGGATACCATCAGCTATAATGACCGGCACGCAACCAAGTGCAACCGACTCAACCAATCTCGGACTCCACGGGGCCCACCCTAGAGGACATAAACAAAAAACCGACCGGCTTATTTCCGAACGGTAACCGGCAAACCTCTGTCTTTTGATATAAAACCGCCGGTGCCGGTGAAATTTCTTCCAAATCAAAGTCCGAACCCGCCTGAAGAAAAGTCAACGCCGCCACCCCAATTGAAATTAAAAAAAAAAAAAAAAAACCCAATAATAATAATAATAAAGACTTGATCTTTTCAAAATTGCCTTACTTGCCATAGAATCGGCCACCGAAGTTCTTGGGGTTGACCTCCATTTTTCCCCTGAAAAACGCGAATATGTCTCTCCGACGGCCGTGGACGACGGATTCTTCCACAGATTCCGGTGGAATATAAGGCGGAATAAGAATATTCTCAACATCCTGACATGGGTGCTTATATTTGACTCCAAAAGTCTGCAAAATGATCGAATTCTTCAAGAATTGCGGTATCCCATCTGCCATAGCCTCATGCTCCTTCAATAACCCAACAAAATTCAATTTTAAAAAAATTAAAATTTTAAAAAATTCATCAAAATTCCGTCTTACCATGGCGTGGAAACAAGCGCCATAGTCATGTGAAGCGACAAAGATATGGTCGGCGCCGCCGCTCCGATTCCAAAACGGAAATTCACGAGAGATAGCCGCCACGGCGGAGGCCAAAAGAGGGCGAGCATGAGCAATAGCCGGCAACCCATTAACGGAGCTAAAATTACACGAAACATAAACAGGAACGAAGAAGAAATCCGCCTCATAAGGGTCCATACACCGAACCCTGCTCGTCAACAGGGCTCTATGAATGGCCACCTCGGAGGCAAACAAATGGCCGCCGCACCGGCCGTCGGAAAGCCAATCGGCGTTGAACTCCGGCGGCAAATCATAGACAAAGAGTTTGAAATCATTGGGTTCGGATTGGACGAGAGCTTTAGAGACAAAGGCGTTGGAATTAGAGACATAATGATGATGATGGATCAAACCCAGATTGGGATTATGGGTTAGGAGAAAAAAAGTGAAGAAATAGAAGGAAAAAGAAGCGGAAAGAAAGAATTTGAAGTAAAAAGTGGTGTTTTTTCTTTGATTTGTGGTCAAGAAGGGATTTTTCTTTGATGTTCTTGAAATTTCGACCATCTTAGGAAGAACAATGAGGAGATAGGTAGATATTGATTCACATGATAAGATAAGAGTTGTGGAGTTTTGGGATCGAATGTTTGGTGGATGATGCGTAGAAGCTAAGGAAGAGAGGGATTTGAAGAACAGATTAAGCAATGCCTAAAACAAGAAAAAATTTGATGGGTTTTTGGTTCTTTTGGGATTGTGAGGATTGGTTGTGTTTGTGAAAGCCCAAAACACCCATGAATTATTAAACAATTGATGATGGGAGAGGAAATGACTCCTCAGATCTATCTATCTATTGTGTTTTAGATTTGACTATTATGCGAAAAGACCAAACTACCCTCCCTTAGAATCACACAACAAGTCTTCTCGATTCGTATGTCAATCTCGCTATCTGTCCTTCACAATTACAATCGGCAGTTGTGTGTCTCTTAGTGATCTACACACCGTCGTCATCATTTGCATACTGCTCGGCGAACACTGTTTCGCTCTTCAGTATCACTAATCCTAGTTTTTTCTTTCTTTCTCGAACTTTTGTCTCCGCCAACTTGTCTCTCTTTGCACTCTCACTCATGTTTAGCCAATAAGAATGTCGTCGTCATCATCACTTGTCGACGTCAATCGTTGGTCTTAGATACGGCTTAGATTTCTAACTCATGATCACATTGTCATAGTTTTTTCTTTTTGTTGAAGAGCGAGCTATTGTTGCCGCTAGAGTCTAAATTAACTTTTCTAGCGAGATGAAAGGTGTGGTGTAATGTTGATATTACGGTCACATAGGTCGTGATTATTCCTATTGCTATCAACTATGGTATTTATTTCGATTAACAAAACCATAGATCGATATTTCTTTCCATTATAGGATTATCAATTGTTTAGCATTAATTAAGGTGTTAATACGACAAGATCATACATAACCAAACCACTATAAATAAACAAAAACTCATAAAAGCTTAAATATTAATTTAATGTTAGTTGACTTTTACCTTTTTGCCAAAATCATATGCATCAGCCACGTTCTTCGTCTTCAAATAAATCAATTAAAAAATAAATCAAGTTTGTTAGTGTCCATGATTCGTGGGTTTTGTTGTATCAGCTAACCTAAGTAATGTTCTTGATGATGCCCACTAAATTCTTGGGCTGGGCTTTATGTCTTGGGCTAGGCTTATTGGGCCGGGCTTTAAGTCTTGGGCTTTGTACGGGTTAGGTTGGCTTGGGCTTTGTTAATTCAATTTTTTTTAAAAGAAAAAAAAAATTAACTTTTTATTTTCTTTTTAAAAAATATATTAAAATTTTTTATTTTTAAAATTAAAATTAAAATTAAAGGGATAATTTTACAACCTAATTATGCCCCTACCTCTTTATCCGTTAAAATCTTATCCAAACAAACAAATTGGACAGCAGACAAAACGACACCGTTTTTGTTCCTAACGGATTACGTAAAGAGAAGGGAACAAGAAACCTCTCCCGTTCCGTAACGGAAAAAGAACTGCATTGGAGTGGGACCCACACAAGATGACGTGGAGTATTCTTCCCTCGTGCCTGGCGTGAAGGGGAGAGTGGGGCTCACAGGGATGGAGAGAAAAACACGTGGCGAAAAGGAAGAGCAAATAGTAAATTAATAATAAAAAGATGCGTTGCTTGAGGAGGGAGGAGAAAGAGGGAAGGATCCAGTGCGGAGGGGTGCAGGGGAGTGTTAAGGTACACACATACCTCGTAAAACGAAATATTCGTGATGCCACGTAATAGGTGGGTGAGGTGGCAGAGGCTCCTAGTGGTTTGTCTGTATTGTAACCCTAAGCATGGTGGACATGTGGGGCCCCATCCCTCTCCCCTTCCACCGACCATTCGGTTCATCCAGACACTGGTTTCCCCTATGCCTCGTTCTTCCCGCCCACCATATTTTCCTTATCCTAAGCTTTCAAATAAATATTATACATTATTATTACTATTATTATTATTATTATACTATAAAGTTTTGAACTTTATAGTTTATTATTCACATTAAGTATGTTAATTATGAATCATATAATAGGAAGTGACAAGTAAGGTAAGTACAAATAAGTACAGTGAAGCAAGTAATGTAAAATGGAATCACCAAACAAATTTAAATTTTACTATATTAATTTTGGATAAAAATCGCTAATACTTTAAAATTTTGTAGAGATGTTTCAAAAATACTTTTAAATTCTTAAAAGCTTTATTAAAAACTTCGAATAAAAACGTCTTTAATCTTTTTAAAAACTTCAAAGACACTTTTAATTTGTTTACAAAAAGATTAAAAAAAAATACATTTACGGTTAGTATTATGTTTAAAAAATATTTATAAACTTTCAGACATGTTTGAAGATAAGTTATGACGTGTAGACGGGCCGTTTTCATCTCAATATTGATCGTAAATTTTTTTTTTTTTTTTTTTTTACCTTTTTATAAAAGTAAAATGATGAATATTTTTTTAAAATAATATATTAAAAAAAAATTTGAAAAATTATTAAAAGTTGGAGAATATTTTTTTAAATAAAGTATTATCAATTTTCATCCAAAATTAACTGGAAAATGTTATTTAAAAAAATTTACTATTTAATGGTCTCGATACTCATTTGTCCAACAACATCACTACTCGGTTTAAACTAATTTTAAAAGTGAAGACTATTTCTACGTACCAATACAGAAATCATTCACACATAATATAACTTAAAATCCAACACGCTCCACTTTAAAATTCTTATGATCGAGAATCAAAAAAAAAAAAAAAAATAATAATAAAATAAAATAATGTCTCTCGTATTTGCACATTTCCCCATCATTTTACCCTCTCTTCTTCCTTTCACTTTTTTTTTTCCTATGTCTCTCTCTCTCTATGTTTGTGTTTTGTTTGACTAAGAAATTCGTTGACCAGTCAACTGTGCTATTGGGTGGGCCCCACTTCCAACTCTCTTTTTCCTTCTCCGGCCCCCACCACATCCTATCCAACTCCAACACCTCCATTTCCCCTTTTTCTTTATTTATTTCATCTATTTTTAAATTTTACACCTTTTTTAATTTATATTTAAAAGAAAAATAAACCAAATAATATTTATAACCTAAAGTCTCAAAATAATAAAAACATTTTTTTTTCATGTAATAACTCGATTTAATTATGCTTACATCGAAAAATAGTAACTTTATTGTTAATTTCAAACTAGAAAATAAAAACAAGACAACCAATAATGATTGAAATGAAGAAACCTAGTACAGTTAATTATTCAAAGATTCCATGTTCCTTAATCAAATCATATAATAAAATGATTATTGATTCATATAGATATTAATTAAATGCTAGGGATTCATATGGTAATCATAACTAAGATCTATCATCATTGCTTGTGTTATTTGGTGATGAGATTAAGAAAATCTAAATAAATTTTTTCAAAAATCCCCTTTGATTTTCCCGCTTACAAATTCTGACATTCTTGGTCGTATATTGTAAAGTTTACAACTCCCATAAACTAAATCATTATGTTTCGTAGTTTATGATTTTGATTAAACTATCATGGAAAACCCTACCCGACCTCGTTTCGATTCTTTTATCGTTTAGTTCGTGGGTTAGGTTTATATCGTCTTATTTATGTTCAAAACGCTCGAGGGATCATTTGATTTGAATTAGTTACTAAAATTAAGCTATTATTGTGAGATCCCACATCAATTGAATAGAGGAACGAGTGCCAGCGAGAACGTTGGCCCTGAAGGGTGGTGGATTATGAGATTTGATATCGATTAGAGAGAATAACGAAATATTACTTATAAGAGTGTGGAAACCTCTCCTTAGGAGACGCGTTTTAAAAATCTTGAGGGAAAGCCTAAAATGGACGATATATGCTAGTAGTGGGTTTGGGCCGTTACAATTATGTAGAACATATTAAACTCACTTTTAACATGTTTACCAAACATTAGGGTTAGGTTATTCAACCGAAGATTCTCGAGTTTATTCTCTTATAAATTAAAAGATTTTTTAAATATTCCAGATTTGAATTATTCTTAAGCGATCTAATTCAATTATGAGAGTTTCTTATACAAGAGATTCACTGTAACAGCCTAAACTCACCGCTAGCAAATATTGTTCTTTTTGGACTTTTTTTCCAAGCTTCTCCGCAAGGTTTTATAACGCGGCTACTAAGATGAGGTTTCCACAGCCTTATAAAGAATGTTTTATTCTCCTCTCTGACTGATGTGGGATCTCACATACACCTTTTACGAATTAGGGTTTGTGGAAATATATGTTTTCGAGAAAATTCGGAAATATAATAAGGCATGCATATATATAATTAAAAAAACGTAAAGAGATGAAGAAGAATATATTCTCGTAGACAACTAGCTTTATGATCTTATCTGTTAGGGAAAGGATATTCTAGAGAGTAGCTCTTCATCTCTTCATCTCGTGTTGTAATTAGCCAAGAAAATAGTGTAAATTAAGTCGGGTATATAGAATTTAGAAGTTATATGGTGTAAAGATTTGTGGGTTTATGCAGGCATGCTAGGAGTTGGTACTTTTTTGGGTACCTTTGGTTCATTTTTTTAGTGTAGAAATGGTACAAAGCCCCACCATATGACTCCATGTGTAGAATAATATTGGTAAAAGGAAATTGTGAGTATGACAACTCAATCAAACTTGTTGGAATTTGGGGAGCCCCTCCCCATAACTAAAGCGTTTCGTTCTTAGTTCAATTCTAGAAAGAACAACATTCGATAAAAATGAGTAACGTCTCGTACCCAGAATTTCAGATCATACTGATATTCTTTCGCGGTGTGACCACGCTACCTGATTGTATAAATAACCCATTACGTATCGCTGTAATGCGTCTATTATGAAGAAATTTTCACACCCTTATAAGAAATGCTTCGTTTCCCTCTTCAACTGATGTGGAGGATTTCACACTCAAGTTTGAATATAATATTATTTCATTCATGTATCTCTCTTTTACACGGAGATGGTCAACACATAAGCTTTTTCATTTAAATTTATGTGATAAAAAGATCATTTTTTTACCACATAAGTGTCAAATTTAGATAAAATTAGAGATAGAAAGAGAGAATCTCCATTTTGGCAGAGAGAGAGAGAGATAGGGAGGGAGTTTGGCTGCTTTGTCTTTTAACAATACAACTTATCCAGAAGAGCCACGTCATCAATCCCAACCAACAAAAGAAAACAAAAACAGAAAACAAACTATTTGATTTCGAACATGAATACAACAATAGTGTGGGACCCCACCGCCCTATGTTTCTCTCATAAAAAAACAAAATGGTCGACGAAACCAGAATGTTGAATGCTGACATGGCATGAGTGTGTGTGTGTGTGTGTTTTTTGCAACGTGGGACCCACAAGGCAGGTTTCATATGAAACCGTTGTTGAGACCAAAGAGCTGACCATCACAGACATACATACAACAAGCCAACCCAACCCAACACAATCCCTGTCACCATTCTTCTCTCTCCTCTCCCTTCCTTTATATCTCCCCTTCTTCTCTCTTCTACTCATCCCTTTACTCTTTTCTTTCTCCTCCACCTTCATCAACTCAGCTCAGCTCAGCTCAGCTATGGATCTCTCCGCCGCCGTCCACCACCAGGTAATTAACCATTCTCCGACATGGGTTGTCCTCAATTTTGTGTTATTCTCATTAATTTATGTCTAATTATTATTCCATAGGAAATTGAACAACAACAACATTCAAAACCCTCACTAGACCAAACAAGAAAGCCAAGGCCACAACCAAAGCAAGCCTTGAAATGCCCAAGATGTGATTCACCCAACACCAAATTTTGCTACTACAACAACTACAGCCTCTCCCAACCCCGCTACTTTTGCAAATCCTGCCGCCGTTACTGGACTCAAGGCGGCACCCTCCGCAACGTCCCCGTCGGCGGCGGCTGTCGTAAAAACAAAAGATCCTTCTCCTCCGCTAACTCATCATCATTATCATCATCATCATCGAAAAAACCCCAAGATCATCCCTTTGCCGCCGCGGCGGCGGCTACCGTCTTACCTCATCTCTCCTATGACCACCAAGGGTTGGCATTTGCTAGGCTTCACAAAAACTCATGTGGGTCAGTTACTCCCACGTTCAATGACTTTGATTTCCCTACTTTGGGAATGCCAAACGGTGACGTTTTGAATGGGTTTCCGTATAATTCTCAAGGGATGTATTACGACAATAACAACAACAACATAGGTGGAATCGAAAGTGCGATAGATCAGATGAGATTACAGCCGTACGATCAAGATCATCATGCTACGACGACGGCGGTGACGGTGACGACCATGAAGCAAGAGGTGTACAACGCGGGTGACGAAAGTAAAATCGTTTGGGGTTATGCAAATAATAATGGAATTATGGATTCAAATATGATGATGGGTATGGATTTTGGGTTTAGTAATGCTTCTTCATGGCATGGCCTTCTCAATAGCCCACTAATGTAATACTCCCAAATATTATAGAATCATATCACCTTAGAAAAAAAAAAAAAAAAAAAAAATTAGCGGGATTTTAGAATTAATTAAGTTTTGTATTGAAGTTCTTCATGATTTGTTATGCAACTAGTCGTCAATTCTCTCCAACTGAAATTTCATGTGTTTGTTTGTTTAGTCAGAGGTGTCGGTTTGGAGTATCAAATCTCTCTGTTTTGTTGACAGAAATGTCTGGTGGTTGGTGTTTGATTTCTCCATGCAAATCAGAACAAAGAAAAAAAAATGTTTTAAATGTGAGTTTTTTTTTGTTTTTTTTTTGACAGTCTGTTGTTTAATTTTGTTTTTTTAATATTTGGAATTGAAGTTTTGAAAAAACGTTTATGGAAGGTGATGAGTTGGATTAACTTAAAGTTAATAAAGAGAATTACGTCGTGATTTTCATGAAAAATGAGAGCGGAATTCAGTGCATGTTTAGCGTAAATTGAAAGTTTCAATGGATGTGAACAATAAAAAATCAAAAGTGAAAATGAATTTTTACTTCAACGTTTTTCAATTTTCACCTGTACTTTCATTTCGATTGGATTCGACTTCAGAAGTCTTAGATCAGCCCATCATCCAATTCTCGCTCTAATTTTCATTAACTCATTCATTTTAATAATATCAAGTTTTTCTTATAGAAATTTTAGGCTGATTGAACTGTCCAAAAACTCGTAAATTTAACTCGGTTAATATCAATTTTGTATTAATTTGATGAAATAAAAAGTTTAATATAAAAAAGAATTAAATTATTATTTTAGTTCCTCAAAATGTAACATTTTTTGTCTTAATTAGTATTATTACATGAAAGAATTGATGTCTAAGCATCTACTTTATTCTTTGACATGACCATAAATAGGTGAGAGTAATAGGAAGATTTGGCATTTTTTTTAATACATGCACCCACGTCTCTATACGTCATTGATTTAATAGTTTCGAAACTGCTAATACACGAATCTACTTGAGTTAGATTCGCACGATTTCAATTATGAAAGGAATGAATCTATTTATAAAAACGAGCTTTGCAACAGTGTTGTACCACACACATTTCGATTCTTTTTTTAATGTAACGAGTAGCTGGGTTTTGTGTGAGCATACCTCATAGACGCACCTTCGAATCTTGGAGTTTCTAACGAATGTATTGATGTTACATTGAGTTGAGACCAGACTAGTCAATCTAATTCGGCTAACCAAAGTAGACGTTATTAGCCATAGATTACGTCTTTGGTATAATGGGTTTTGGTCAATGAGCTCGGACCGATTTTAGGTTGACTTTGTAGCCTCGAGCCGAACCGGAAGGCATTGGATTTTTTAAAATTATATATACATATATATATATATATATATATATATATATATATTGGGATTTAGAGACAAGCATGAGCAGCAACTTCAGGATGGATTTTGTTTTGGTGTCTCTCTCAACAGACAAAATCCAACGTAGGAGTCGGGAGGGAGAATTTGTCAGAGGACAAAAATCAATATATAATTTTTTAAGTAATTAAAACATTATATAATAATTAATAAATAAATATTACGATTAAAAAAAGAAAATGAGTAACTAACGTGATCATGTTACAAGTGAAACAGTAGAATGTTGGGACATACAGGTGCTGAATCCTAATATGAATCCTAGACATGGGTCGTTAACTCAAAAACCTCTATCAAACCAACCTTAAATTGTATTGTTTGGTTCGAGTAGAGCTAAAGTTAATCGAAAACTAAGATAGGCTAGATCGGTTCAAAGATTGTGTTAAACTAAGCTCGAGCTAAATTGACGGTCACTTTACATTGTTGCCGAAATTTAAATAGGGTAGTGTTCTTGAGCTTCATATGATATCAAGATCAACAGTACATGAGTAACAAAACAAAATAAACTGCCCCACAAGCAGAGTTAGACATGCCAAGCCCTGGCCATGGCCCTGGCCCTGACCCTTTCATTTGTGTTGTTTCTTCCACAGCACCCCTATCTTTTTTAGCACATTCCCATGTTTCTTTTTCAGCAAATCATCATCTATTTCAGCACAACTCCTGTTCATTTTTCCTGCAGAATCCGAGTCGTAGCTGCTGTCCAACGACGCCGATCGGTCCATGAACTTGCCATTGTTTCCAGCAGAGAGCATTGCGGCTGCAGCCTCTGCAGCCTTCCTCCATTGATCTGACTGCACCCTTAACCGTCTCAACTCCGTTTCTATTTCGACATTTGCAGCCTGTGCAGCCTCCAACTGTTCGGACACTCGAGCCGCCCTCTTGTTACTTTTTTCTGTCTCCTCCATCATAACGCCAAGTCTTGTGAGAGCCTCTTGTTCGACAGTCGTTGTGTCCTCAACTTCTGTAGTCCCATCGTTTGCTTTCGCTCGAATCATTATCCTTTTGTTTATATCGAGTTTTAGCGTATCGTTCTCATCCAAAACGCTACGGAATTGTCTATCCTTGTCAATGAGATTGGACTTCATCACTGCAAGATGATCCTTCAATTCCTTAATCTCTCTTTCGAGTTCATATTCTCTCTGGCTCGATAGATTCTTTTGAATTTTCGTGTGCAGCTGCTCGTTCTCCTCCGAGATAGCCTGCAATTCGGTCTCCTTATCCATCAAGTCGGCCTTTAACTCGTCGATATCGACCTTCGATTTTTTCAGCTCCTGCTCTAGATTAGACTCCCTAGAATTCATGTTGGTTTTAATCTGCTCAACTTGTTCATAAGCTGTTCTTATCTTGACTGCATTCTGAATTTGTTCTTCATGGTATTTTGTCTCAGCCATTTCCAAGGCAGATTTCAGCTGTTCTATCTCTGATTTGAGACAACAATGTTCATCAATATGGTCTCCCTGTTTCTCGTTTTCGACTGCTGGATTCGCAACGTCGGTTTTGAGTTTACTAACGAGTTCTTCTAACACGCTAATCCGTGCCTTTGATTCATCCAGCTGTGAAGCAATGGAATGGTACCCCTTCATTGCTTCCATACCGTCGTATCTAAGCTCCTCGACTCGCTTTTTGGCGTCTTCTAGTTGTGCTAGAGTTTCATTAGCAAGTAACCGAGCTTGAGCTTCGGATTCTCGACAACTTTCAAGCTCGTTTTTCATTCTTTCCACAACACAAAGAGCTTCTGCAAGGTGAATTCTCAAGCTATCAAGTTCGTTATTTTCGGAGTCCGTAAGCTTGATCTTTTTTGTTTTGGATTGAGCTACCATCTCAAGGTGGATCTTCAGCTGACGAATCTCATTCACTGCAGTAGCCAACGCAGCGTAGTCGAGTTTGTGCTGTTCTTGAATCGTCTCAAGCTCGGCTTGCCAAGCTCGATCTCGTTCGAGTGATATCTCTTGTAGTTCTATGACATGAGCTTCCTTGGAAGTAGATAGCTCAAGTACTTGTTCTTGTGACTCTTGAAGCTTTAAGGCCATGGCTTCTAGTTGATTCTTGGCCTCCTCGGCCTCTTGCTTGACTTCCTTCTTGCATGATTCAGATAAACATAACTGATCCTTCACTTTGGTTAGATTCTCTTGCAGCTGACAAACCTGAGATTCCAACTCGGAAATCTTGCTTGGACGTTTTTTCTGAAGTAGCAACGAGAAATAAAGTTCAAAAAATGTTTCGTTCCCCTCTCTAACCGATGTGGGATCTCACAATCCACCCCTCTTTGGAACCCAGCGTCTTTACTGGCACACCACCCCTTCGAAGCTCAGTGTCATCATTGGTACACCACCTGATGTCTGGCTCTGTTACCATTTGTAACAACCCAAGCCCACCACTAGCAGATATTGTCCTCTCTCGGGCTTCCCCTCTCAAGGTTTTTAAAATACGTTAGCTATAAGAGGTGTCCACACCCTTATAAACAATGTTTCGTTTCCCTCTCCAACTGACGTGAGAGCGATTACGATTTCTTATAAGAATCCAACTTCTATCAAGATTAATGGAGGTGCATGAAGCTCAACTTTGAACAAGAACCAAGAGGTACAAGTAATATTACCTCGCTTGCAGGGCTTCTAGGTGACTTTCGATCGACGACTTTCGGGCTTCGTTCTTTAATGGTTCGATTATTTGTTCGGGATGAGGAAGCAGAATCACATTCCAGAGAAGCGGGACGAAGTTTCCGAGCAACTCGTGGAGAAACCTTTTGAGGTGGTTCTGAGAAGGAATTCCTGTTGAGGAAAGAAATTGTTTGATTGCCTATGATTTGCATGGTCTACAAACTCATAAAAGACTGTTGGATTCAAATAAATGGCTAACAAGTAAGTATATACAGATGATGTTATAAGATGAATAAAACACTAAATAACAGAACAAGAAGAACATTAATGACCAAACAAAACAAAAGGTTTGGAACCCGACCATGACTGTAATAACCCAAGCCTACCACTAGCCGTCATTGTCCTCTTTGAGATTTCCCTTCTAGGCTTCTCTTCAAGATTTTAAAATGCGTCTGCTAGGGAGAGGTTTCCACACCCTTATAAAGAATGTTTCGTTCTCCTCTCCAACCGAAGTGAGATCTCACAATCCACCCCCTTTTGGGCCCAACGTCCTTTCTGGCATTCGTTACCCTCTCCAATCGATGTGGGATCTCACAATGACGGCCTATGATAGATTGATCAACGTCCGAAGAACACTCGACCGAAGGAATGAGTTACAAGGTGAATTGTCAGCCCCAACGTTAGAGGAACCGGCATTTTTGGGGACTAGCCCACTTGAGTCATAAGGTGAAATTGTCAGCCCCAACGTTAGAGGAATAGGCATTTTCGGGGACTAACCCACTTCACATCCCTTGCTTGATCAACATAAGACCGAAGGAATGAGTCACAAGGTGAAATTGTTAGCCCCAACGTCAGAGGAACAAACATTTTCAGGGACTAGCCCGCTTCACATCCCTTGCTTGATTGACGTCCGAAGAACACTCAACCAAAGGAACGAGTCACAAGGTGAAATTATCAGCCCCAACGTTAGAAGAACGAGCCTTTTCGGGGACTAGCCTGCTTCACATCCCTTGCTTGATCAACGTCCGAAGAACGCTCGACCAAAGGAACGAGTCACAAGGTGAATTGTCAGCCCCAACGTCGAAAGAACAAGCCTTTCCAGGGACTAGCCCACTTCACATCCCTTGCTTGATCAACGTCCAAAGAACGCTCAACCAAAGGAATGAGTCAAAAGGTGAATTGCCAGCCCCATTTTCAAGTAAGAAAAACTAATACAAGTAAAGAGCTCTAATCGTAAAGGGAAGAACAGCCAAGGAACATGCATGACATTACCTACATTCATATGAACTACTTCAATAATAGAGTCAAAAAAGCAAGTTGATGAAGGATTTGTTGAAACTTACCTTGATTTTGGGGTCTGCATCGCTACCCTTTTGAAAAGTAAGTGAATTAAAGCTTAAGCCTATACTATCCTCCTTCAATGCTTCCTGACCCACCAACCCTGCAACTCTGCAATAAAAAAACCACAACAATGAGCGAGTAGGAATCCAATGGGAGTGACCTTAAGGAAATAAATGCAGATCATGAACAGCTTGTGGTCCTTATCATCACATTTCAACCCAGAATGGGTAAAGAAATGAAACCATTAATTGCCACTTACCTTGTAATCAATGCGTATGTTCACACATTTCATACTAAATTTAAATGGAAAAGGTGTTCAAATCTGTAGTAAACAACTTATATGGTAATCTTTTCAGGATTCGAACTCACACGCGACCAAAGGAATAGGTTCAATCTATGACCGCTACCTACTTATCTTAGCAGTTAAACGGAGCTGAGCCAAACAATTGTAACGATCCAGATCCACCGCTAGTGGCCTTTCTCTTTCGGACTTCCCCTCAAGGCTTTAAAACGCGTTTGCCAGGAGAAGGTTTCCACACCCTTATAAGTGGTGGTTTGTTCTCCTCCCCAACCAATGTGGGACATCACAACAACTGTCCTGTGAGAATAGTCGAGGTGTATCATACCTTTGTTGCCTGTGCTATGCTGGTTTGGATGCGAGAGGGTTTTGCACTGTTCCCAGATATTGTCCTCTTCTCTAGGGTTTTAAAACTCGTTTATCAGGGAGAGGTTTTCACACCTTTATAAGAAATATTTCGTTCCTCTCTCTAACGAACTTGGATCACAGAAAAAGGTTTGAGAAAAATTGGAGTTGAAACCAACAGGTTTAATTATGAATGTCAAGCTGTTCCTCCAGTTTGGCCGTGAAATAAGGGCAGTAGGTACAAAAAGTCTACTGTTTGGTTTTGACATTTAACACAAACAAGCCGACAAGAAACATCATCATAAAGGCTGTTAACTTTTTAATTACATCTAATGCTAAGAAATCATGATAAACCCAACTCAATGTTCCTAATAAGTCTCCAAAAAACCAACGAATTTCATGGTTTTGGGAAAGTGGGGCTTCATTCAACATGCTCTGTACAAAAATTTCCCAGAAAACAAATAGAAACAGCTGAAAACTCAAAGGGTCAAAGCAAAAGCCTGAGATCCACATACTCACGAGCTTCAAAGAAGCAAATCACTTTACAGAAACCCAGATGAACAAAGCCATATTGAAAAGAACTCATGAATGAGGTTGTGTTGAACTCTGTTTAGGTACAGAAAGAGGCAAAAAAACAAGATGGGTGTTGACAGGAAATGGATAAGAACAGTGGAACATTGAAACATTGAACCCAGAAGGCATACCTGGAAAGGGTGGTGGTGTTGGTGTTCGTTGAATGTTGTCAGGCAGTGATAATGGATAAAGAAGAGCAGAAGAGCAGAAGAGCAGAGGTTGTTCTGGTTCGCCCGGATTTCGATGTCTTCTTTCTTCTTTCTATCCTTTGTTCTTTAAGCTTGGTTGTGTGGATTAGCAATATAGCGGCTTGTCGTTTCCGCCCAATAAATTCCAACTTCCACTCTTCCACTATGATGCTGGTCACCTCAAAATCAGGTTCCTTTCGCCTTCAAAAACAACCCTCAAATAGGACTCAATAGGTGTTTAGTGTAGGGGTTACATACAATCGACAATTTGACCCTTTCGAGTTGGGTTGGGTTGGATTAGCCTTTTCGGTTGGTTTGGGTTTATTTTTCTGAACCGACTAGATTCGATTTCAAGTTCATGGAACACAAATTTCAGATTAACCCGATCCAAATAAAAACCTATAAAATATATTAAGAAGTTTAACATGAATGATGGATTTACTTATTTTTTATTATTTTAGAAATTAACCCTTTGACACAAAATTAGATAGTTTATTTAAATATTATTATATCATAATATAATATAATATATATATATATATATATATTAATAGTTTAGAGCTCTATAATTTTATGGCAGTATTTTAATTATAATATTTTTTATTTTTATTATTATATATATAATATTTTTAAACTATTCATCCTTTTTATTGTTATTATTTTTTTTTAATTTTATGATCTATCCTCCTATCTTTATTATTTTTAAATCATTTTAAAAAATTATCAATATTGTAGTTGTCTAGTTTTATGATAATATTAAACTAGGTTAATATGTTATTATTTTCGTTTGTGGTTCTTGATTCCTCAATTTGTTCTTTTTAAATAATTATAAATAAGTTTGTGTTTGTTTGTGAATTTTTAATTATCTTTTAAATCTCAATAATTATAAAACGTGATAAATAAATTATTTTTTTAACAACCTGAATCCAATTCAAAAGAGAGGGTTGGGTTGTGAAAATTTTCGGGTTCTGTTGGATTACCAATCTATACGAAAATTCTTAAACCCAATCCAGACCATGTACAGACCTGTATATACGATAACGATAGAAATAGTATTTGTTATTGTATATGAATGATTTTTTGGTTAATTAGCGAACGTAAGAGTGGAAGAGAGTTGGATTATGGGCCAAACGGTAAGAACGAGATGCAAAGAAAGCCCATGAAGCTTGAGGAAGTGAATGGCCCATTAACTCAAGTATGGGCCATCAAGAAAGCCCAAATATAGCTTAAACATTGGGCCCCCGACTATGAATACGGGTGGTTCTATAAGAAAGAACGAACCAATAGCAGAGACCCATATTCATTTTCTCGTCCACCATGAGAGCCAGCAACCACTTGATCGGCCTTCTAAACTTCCTAACCTTCCTCCTCTCCCTCCCCATCATCGGCGGCGGCATCTGGCTCAGCAGCCGCGCCAACACCACCGACTGCCTCAAGTTCCTCCAGTGGCCTCTAATCGGCATCGGCGTCACCGTCATGATCGTCTCCCTCGCCGGCTTCGGCGGCGCCTGCTACCGCAACACCTTCCTAATGTGGTTCTACCTCTTCGTCATGTTCTTCGTCATCGGCGCCCTCGTCGGCTTCATCATCTTCGCTTACGCCGTCACCGAGCGGGGCTCCGGCCGCCCCCTCCCCAACCGCGCCTACTTCGATTACTATCTCCAGGACTATTCTGGGTGGCTCAGGGACCGGGTCGCCGATGACTCCTACTGGGCTAAGATTAGCTCCTGTGTTAGAGACTCCGGTTCATGCCGGAAAATTGTCAGAACCGTCAACGGTGTGCCGGAGACCGTTGATATGTTTTACCATAGACATCTCACTCCGGTCGAGGTACGTACACGTGGATTTTTTTTTATAAATAATTATTTTAGAATATAATTTATTTATTTATTAATTAATATTTTAGATAATCAAACTGATTATATTTAATATTTTGTTTAATGTTTGTTGCATGTGGAGTGTTATTATTAGTGATGGGCCGAAAGTCCCGGCCCACTAAGATCCCCCCGGGCCCACCTTCTTTTATTAGTGATGGGTTAGATTGGTTACCCAAATTTATTAATAATTATTATTATTTATTTTCCATCGCTCTTCAAAATAATTTTTAATTAATTTTTCAAATTTTATATTTAAATTGAAGGGTAGGTTTGAAAATAAATAAATAAATGTTTTATGAATTAATATTTTTTTTATTTAAAAAAATTTGAATAAATGATTCGAACTAACTCAACCCAGAAAAATTATGTTTGAATTGGGTTCATTATTTAACAAAGTTTGTTCGGGTTGAAAAAATTGACAATTTAAATAATTAGATTAGGTCTAAAAAAATGTATCGACCAACGTATTCGCACAAAATAATAGATAATGTAGAATATTTTAAACCATTTGAAGGGATCGGGAGAGCGTGTAAAGAGAATAATATAAAAGTATCAAAAAACTTTATTATATTCCTTTTTTTTTTTTTTATTGCAAAAAAGTGTCTTTTTTTCCTATGAATATTCTTATTTTATTTTATTTTTTCTTTTCTTTTTCCTTTGTTTCGTGCATGCATATTCATATGGTCGGTCGATTGTAGCTAGAAAACGATCTTTTTAGAACAAATGAAATTAGAATCTTATCCATTGTAGAAAAAGAAACGTGGGACCAAATTCTAGAATTGTGGTATCGAACGAGATTGTTAGATCCTGATCATTGTGTTCATGAGACACTTATATTGTGAATGATATACTTTTAGTCTGTATTCGTAGATGATAGGCACGAACGTGATTATTGAACATAGTTTATTGACCCATATCTTGTAATCTTTTAGATTATAAAAATAGAGTACCTTTCTCGGTAAGCTCCAATGATATACTTGAAACGATAGAACAAAAGAAAAGTTGATAGCCAATGCAATATGGAGTTCTTCCAACAATTACAAATACGACTAACATTGGCTCGAGTCATGGATCGTTAAGTACTGACACGAGGTGTTTGAAAGACATCTATGGCGACACAAATAGAACCATAGCTAACGACACAACGAATAGACCCATGAACATATACAACGATCGAAATAGTTTATATTATGGTTTGATTTCTTGAAACATGATATCATTCATTAACTTGGTTGCTATATGTGTGAAGTCTGGTTGCTGCAAGCCACCCACAGTTTGTGGATATGTATATGTGAACGAGACGGCGTGGGATGTGGGAGGAGGGGTGGTGGGCGGCGAGCCTGACTGTGGGAGGTGGAGCAATGACCAAGACCAACTTTGCTATGCTTGTGACTCTTGCAAGGCTGGGGTTCTAGCCAATCTCAAGAAGAGCTGGAGAAAGGTCTCGGTCGTCAACATCATCGTTTTGATTGTTCTCGTCATCTCTTATGTTATTGGCTATGCAGCTTTTCGAAACAATCGTCGCATTGACAATAATGAACCTGCCAGTACTGCTCGCATGACCAAATCAAAACCGGGTTGGTTTAACGTTTGAGGAAGGATTTGTAAGACACAATAAAACGCTTGTGTTTGTATTTTCTTTTAATTTGACATGGGTACTAATTTAGAAAAATGATAGCATTAGAATATCACAACAATTTATGATTTTTCAATATATGCTAGCGGTGGATCTGGGTCGTTACAAATGGTATCATAGCCAGACACCGGATGATATGCTAGCCTTCTCGTTGTTCCCCGAAGGGGGTAGACACGAGGCGGTATGCCAGTAAGGACGCTGGGCCCTAGCTGTTCCCCGAAAGGGGTAGACACGAGGCGGTGTGCCAGTAAGGACATTGGGCCCTAAAGGGAGGTGGATTTGGGAGTGGTCCCACATCGATTGGAGGAAGGAAAGAGTGCCAGCAAGGACGCTGGGCCTCGAAGGGGGGTGGATTGTGATGTCCCACATTGGTTAGGGAGGAGAACAAGACACCCTCTGTAAGGGTGTGGAAACCTTCCCATAGTAGACGCATTTTAAAGCCTTGAGGGGAAGCCCGAGAGGGAAAGTCCAAAGAGGAAAATATCTGCTAGCGGTGGATCTGGGTCGTTGCATAACTCGAAAAACATCGACATTTTTTCATGACGATGAAAAAAATCATTAACTGTTACAAATAGTACTAGAGTCAAACACCGCTTGGTGTCCTAGCGAGGACGCTGGGCCTCCAAAGGGGTGGATTGTGGATTATAAACGAAATACTCATTCCAAGGGTGTGGAAACTTCTTTCTCACATATGATGACGATGACAATATCTGTTAGCGGTGGGCTCGAACTATTACAATTGAAACGTGAATATATTTGTTCTTCGTTCTTGTAGTTGCTTTGAATCTACATGACCGATCTTCAGCGTACCGACGTTATAAATAAAAATATAATAATAATTATTATTATTATGAATAATGAGGAATTAAAGGGTCACTATCTAAATTAATTATTATCATATACAATAAAAATGGTCAAGGAGTATTTTTAGAAAATACAATATTTTCCGTAGTATTTCTTTAATTACTTTTATAAAAATAATTTGATTAAATTAGAGATAAATTGAAAAACCAAATTATATTTAAAACACTATTTATTATTTTTTTTAAAGAAAAAATGAAGAAAATAAACCCTCATCGCCGTCACAGTGGAGAAGAATCAGTACAAAGTGATATCGAGAGACCTAATTACTCGAAGCCTCCGACTGCACCGTTCTTCGGCGGAGGAAAATTCCAGTCGGGAAGCATTTCTCCGAGTACGAATGATCAACTGATGTTGAGTTTTCCATTAACTTTTTGCTATGGTTCGACTCTGTTTCGGCCGCGATCGGCAATTTCTCTTTCTTTGGTCTGTTTATAATTTCCGGCGAGCTGAAATCCAGGGAATTCCAGGCAACCATTGGATTTCAAATGTTACGAGCATCTTGCTATGATACTATCAACTTTCGTCCGCACAAGAATCTCAGCGAAAAGGAAAGGAAATTTGGCAACCGTGTTAATGCCTCTGAAGCACTGGGTTACTTTGCAGAATGTGCAGCTTGGGAGCGAAATTGACCAAGTATTCTCTCTGCTCTGCTCTTAATTCTTGTGCTAAAACAATTAATTTGTTTTTGGGTCTGCAAATTCATGCGCAGATTGTCAAAATAGGATTTGAAGATAACTTATATTTGAACAGTGCATTGGTTAATTTATACTCCAAGTGTAATGCCATTGTGGATGCAAAAAGGATCTTCGTTCATATGAAGACTCATGACCAAGTTTCTTGGACCTCTATAATATCTGGGCTATCCCAAAATGGGGCTGGGAGGGAAGCCATCTTGATGTTTAAGAATATGTTGGTAACTCAGGATAGACCCAACTGTTTTACTTATGCCACTGTTATTAGTTCATGCCCAAGTCTGAAGGATGAACTTCCGAATCATCTTACAACTTTGTTTCATGCTCATGTTATCAAACTTGGTTTTATTCTTTTTAGCAGTTTTGTAATTAGCTCCGCTATTGATTGTTACTCAAAACTAGGAAGAATAGAAGAAGCTGCCCTGCTCTTTTATGAGGCAAATGTGAAGGACAATGTCATATTTAATTCTATGATATCAGGGTTTTCTCAAAACTTGTATGGGGAAGAGGCATTAAAACTGTTTGTAGAGATGAGAGCTAGTAATTTGAGCCCAACTGATCATACATTAACTAGTGTTTTAAATGCTTGTGGGAGTCTAACAGTACTTGAACAAGGAAGGCAAGTGCATTCTCTAGTTACAAAAATGGGATCAGAGAATAATGTGTTTGTGGTCTGTTCTTTGTTAGATATGTACTCGAAATGTGGCAGTGTTGATGATGCATTTATCATATTCAATCAGACGGTTGAGAAGAACAGTGTGCTGTCGACTTCGATGATAATGGCGTTTGCTCAATGTGGTAGAGGCTCAGATGCCTTAAAGCTCTTTGAGAGTTTGTTGACTGAAGAAGGTTTCTTGCCTGATCATGTCTGTTTTACTGCAGTTTTAACTGCCTGTAACCATGCAGGATTACTAAATGAGGCAGTGGAATATTTCAATAAAATGGGCAGTGAATACAGATTAGATCCTCAAATTGATCATTATGCTTGTTTGATTGATCTCTATGCCAGAAATGGGCATGTAGGAAAAGCTAAGGAATTGATGGAGAAAATGCCTTATGAGTCTAATTACGTAATGTGGTGTTCCCTTTTAGGTGCTTGCAAAGTTCATGTAGTGGTCGAGCTCGGGAGGGAGGTAGCTTATCGACTCATCGAGATGGATCCAAGTAATGCTGCACCCTATGTAACTCTTGCTCATATCTATGCTAGAGCAGGTTTATGGACACAGTTGGCTGATATTAGAAAACAAATGCAACAAAAAAGGGTAAGGAAAAGTGCAGGGTGGAGCTGGATTGAGATAGATAAGAAAGCGCATGTCTTCTCAGTTGGTGATGCTACTCATCCTAAATCATGTGAGATTTATTCAAAACTTAACCAACTGGACTTGGATATGAGAGGACCTGAACATGCATCAAAAGCACTTGAATTTGTTGAGTTTTAATGCCGATGATGGAATGGAGTTCTTGTTTGAAGTTCTGATAGACTAGTTGGAAATGAAAATCTTGTTTTAAGATGAGAGATGAACCATCGTATTTGTTTAGTAGTGGAATTATTTTAGTAAGATGTATATGATAAATGAATGACTCAATCCATTTTCAGTTGAACTTGTTCTTCGATTTTATTGAGGGAATAGTATCTTGGGAACATGTTCAGTAATGAAGAATTTCTTAATCCTTGACAAGAGCGTGAAAGAATGATGTGAGATCCCACATCGGTTGGAGAAGAGAACGAAACATTTTTTTTTTATAAAGATGTGAAAACCTCTTCTTAGCAGATGCATTTTAAAAACCTCGAGGGAAAGTCTGAAAGGGAAAGTCCAAAGAGGACAATATCTGTTAGTGGTGGGCTTGAGTCGTTATAAATGGTATCAGAGCCAGACACGGGGTGATGTGCCAGCAAGGAGGTTGAGGAGGTTGAACCCCAAAAGGGGTAGACACGAGGTGGTATGACAGGAAGGATGCTGGCCGCAAAGGGGGTGGATTAGGGGGTCCCACATCAATTGGATAAGGGAACAAGTGCTAGCGAGGACGCTGAGCCCGAGTGAATTGTGAGATCGGGGAGGAGAACGAAACATTCTTTATAAGGGCGTAGAAACCTCTCCCTAGTAGACGCGTTTTAAAAAAGATGAAGCCCGAAAGGAAAAACTCGAAGAAGACAATATAGTAGTGGACTTGAGCGGTTATAGATTCAAAGCTTCAAGTTAAACATATACAAAAGCAAACTCTTTCACCCGAAAACTCCAAATTCAATTTTGTAAAATGCATAAAATCTCGATTCAATGATCTCAGCAATGATTCAATAAAAACATCATTATCAACATCAGATAATACCAGCCAAGATTCAGAACATACCAGATTCAGAACATACCAGTCCAATAAAAAGAACACCCATTAAATAATGTTAAAGAATGCTCGGACAACAAGAACATTGAAGAACTCAAAGAACATTCTTCATTATATGTGAAGATAGAAGCATATATTATCGAATATAATCTCATTTGCATTTTGAGTTAAGGGATTACAGCTGAAAAGAATCAAGCATGGTTCTCAAAACTTTCTCAGATGCCTGCCACTGTTTATCATTGGCGCTGGCCACAAATAACACAACCGTGCTTCCTTTCGCCGTTGCCTTAGCTAGATTGTGTGTACCCGTCAGAGCATAAGGAGTCTCGAGTGTGTATTTGTAATACTGCATCAACGAGATAAAAGAAGGTTATAATAAGTATTCACCATCACAGTGTCCTGCTGCTAAGAGTAAATGAACTATCTTCCCTATGTAATGTTACAAGTTAGGGGGATGCAAGGCACATGCAAGCTTCAGAGCTGCTATCGTCTAAGTGGAACCCTAGCTAGATAGTACAAATCAACTTTGCACTCTTATAAGAAATGTTTTCTTCTCCTTTCTAACCGATGTGGAATCTCACAATCCATCCCCCTTTAGGGGTCCAGCATCCTCGCTAGCATACCATCTAGTGTCTGGCTCTGACATCATTTGTAACAGCCCAAGCTCGCTGCTAGCAAATATTATCTGCTTTGCTATAGAGAGAGGTTTTAGAACAAAATATTATTGTTGTCAGTCTCACGGTTTTAAAACGTGTCTGCTAGAGAGAGGTTTCACACCCTTATAAGGAATGCTTTGTTCCACTCACCATTTGATGTAGAATCTCACCAGTACTTTATGGATGATATAAATTAACTCCATGACCCATATGGTTATGAAAAGCCATGTTAAAAGAAAAAAACATCAATTTGAGCTAGACTTTAAGACATTATTTTGATTAAAGAGTAGAATGGAGGCTAGGCAAAGACATAGCAATATTGTACTTTGAGGGAAAAGAAAAATAATGTACAAGACACGAGGATTATACCGTCTGATCACCAAGTTTCTCGACTGATGATTCGAGGAGCTCTTCGGGGTCGTATGTATTTCCAGTGACAAAAGGGCCAAGAGAAGCAATTACCTTCTCAGGGCTACCTATGTCTTCAATTGTAGCATTAGGCTTATTAGTCAAACGTATCAAAGGGGAAGCCACTACCTGGATTTTCCCTTGCTTGTCATCTTCAAATTTCACCTCTACCCAAGGTTCTGCACACTTGGGTTGACAGTAATTACCAGATAAAATGTTTGCTACACGAGTTTGTTTCCAAGTTGGGGGCAGAATGAACTGGTATGGCTGCACATTTCCTGCAAATAACTAAATCTCAAGTACCATTAGCCTATAAATCATTTCACAACTCAGTAGAGTGTGACAAGAAAGACAAGTACTTTGTCCATCCGTCCTAGATAGCATATGTGTTTTTTTTTTCCCTCTTGAGTTCAACAAAATGTGGGAGTTGGGCGGAGAGAATTTGAACTTCCAAATCTTTGATCGAGTTATATATCTTAATCAACTAAGCTATATTTTGACAAACTAGGTATCCTCGTGCCCAATTTTGATTGCATGAGCATGTCTTCTAATTATGATATACCGATGAATGTACAATTGAATTCAAGACATCATTGCTAGCAGCTCTGTGAACGGGAGATAAAAAAGTGGCAAGTTTCCTAAACAATAAAACTGAAGATTGGGTGGCACAACAACAGATAATTGGCATCTTTAGTTCACAGCCAGCCTGATCTCCAGAAGATGCAAAAAAGTACTGAAACTAATAATGTATGCCTTCTTTCGATTCCCTAACAACCTGTTGTTAGGAATTACGACTTTCTATAATGGTATGATATTGTCCACTTTGAGCATAAGCTCTCATGGCTTTGCTTTTGGTTAGCTGATGTGGGACTCTCTCCCAACAATCCTCCCCTCGAACAACCATAGAGCCTCTCTTGAGGCCTATGGAGCCCTTGAACAATATTCCCTTTAATTGAGGCTTGACTCCTTTCTCCAGAGCCTTCGAACAAAGAACACCCTTTGCTCGACACTTGAGTCACTTTTTTACTATATTTTCGAGGCTCACAACTTCTTTATTCGACGTTTGAGGATTCTACTGAGATGGCTAAGTTAAAGGTATGACTCTAATACCATGTTAGGAATTGCGACTCTCTATAATAGTACGATATTGTCCACTTTGAGCATAAGCTCTAATGATTTTGTTTTTTGTTTCTCCAAAAAGTATCAGTTTCAATTTCAAGAGATGTATTCCTTGCTTATAAATCTATGATCATCTCTTTATTAGCCGATAGGACTCCCTCCCAACAATCCTTTTGTATGGTTATGTAATTCTAATGGGACGATAAACAATCTACCAGAAAGAACAAAAGAAATAGAGAAATAAGTAACAATACCTGCACGAAGAGCCGGGGTGTCCCTAGGGGAAGCTTTGAAGAACACAAAAGAAGGGTCTGACTGTGAAGGAGGGAGGTACGAACCAACTTCGATCTCTTTCGACTGAGAAGGAAGTGGATGAACCGATTCGAAAAGAGGAAGCGAAAGAGGAAGCAGAGTGAGGCCTTTCAAAATCTCCCTTCGATGCCCAAATTGGGAACCCCGTTGACAGAAAACCGCCGGGGAAATAGGTTTCCTCTTAGGTTTCCGGCAGCTTGCGGTCGGGAGTGATGGTGAAATCGCAAATGCAGATGCTGCTGACGCCATTTCAGATAGTGCAGAGGGTGAAGAAAACTGAGACTGGTGAACGATGATGGCGAACAGAGCTCAGTCTATCGTCCACGTCCCACCGCACCTTATCCTTTCTTTGCACGTTCATGGATGCAACTGAAAAAAACCAAAATTTCGGGGTCGGTTTGCAAATTATTATTATTATTATTATTTTAATTAAAAAAAAAATAAAACTATTTAACATTTATTACTCCAAAATAAATAAATATAATTTTTTTTAAATATTTCTAAATTATCCAATCCACTTAAGCCTCTACATTTCAACTCTTTCATCCCAAAGGTTAAAATCGTAATTTAGGTTATGTCATGAACCCGGCTTAAAAAGAAAACTTATGGACCCGGTCTGAGTTAAGATTTGATTCGTCGTTGCTCCTTCTCTGCTCACAGAAGTCAGAACTGGTTCGTCATCGGACGAGGGTTTTGGGTAACCAGCAGGAGACGGGTTGAATTGTGGAGCCATATTCGTTGAAAATGAAAGAAAATTAGTTTAGCTCATCTGTTTGGTTACTGAGGAATATCAGCAAAAATCCAGCTCTTCCTTGAAATCGAAGCATTTTTTTTTTCCGATCTCAGGGGAAAGGGGCGGGAAGATGGCTGAAGTCTCCATGTGTAGCAGTAGTGGCAGCACGGAGCTCACTCCAGAGGAAGAGAGGATTATGATCAGGGACATTGCTTTGGCTGCTGAAGCTAATACTAAAGAGGGTGATGTCTTCTATTTAATCACGCAAAGGTTCTTCCTCCTACACTTCTCTTAAATCCATAGATATTATGTCATAGGTTCTTGCTAGGTTTCCTTCGTTTTTCTTATAAATTTTTTGCACAATTTGTGTTAGAAACGTTTCTTATCGACCCTTACTCTGTTGTCGTTGTTCTTCCCCCCCTTTTGGGTTCTCCCTGCTTTTATTCATATTTGCTACCTCCAATATGTATATATATTGCTATCTGGGGGACTAATGTGATATTTTTTATCGCCTCTAGTGAAATTCTAACCATTTATGAAGAATTTCATTGTGTTGCCTTCTAGGCCCAAGCTTTGTTCTTTTTCCATTGGGGGATTGAATGTCATAGGCTTGCTGTTTAATTTCAGAGGTAACAGTTTTGGTCTTAGTGATATGGTGGGAGTAAGCTGGAGCAATAAAATGAAAGTGAAATGTTTTGTTTTGGTTCAAGAAAATCTTACTATGGTTTTTGATAAACATGCTTGTGTGCAATGTCCTAAGAGTCGGCATATTCATGAACATTCAGGTATAAGATTCTACCTCTCAAACAGGTAGCTGATAGACATATTCTGATGATTGTATATTATGGTGACAGATGGTGGCAACACTGGATTGAATATGTCAACCAAGACCAACCGGTTGGTGGTGCAAATGATGGATCCTCCTTAGCAGAAATTTACGATTCATTTGGTTCAAGCATGTTAAAAAGACCCGCTATTATTGATAACTCTGACCTAATTTACGATGCTGCATCAGAGGACTCTGGTATGGGCATTGAAATTCACGATACTCTTTTGGAAGGTCGTGATTATGTTCTGCTTCCGCAAGAAGTGTGGAACCAACTATACTTGTGGTGAGTCATTAGGAAAAAGGATTTTGGCCATTGAAAAGTAGATTTTTATAATAGTAAATGAATAACTCCTAGTCAAAGCAATGTGTCCATTCTAACAAACTAAGCTCTTAAACCTGGTCTTTCAGCTACAACATAGAATATCGCTTGTGGTTGATCAGTTCAGAAAAGGTTTTCGGTCATAGAAACATCGATTTCCTTTGTTTTGTTTTGTTTTTATTTCTTTAGCTTTGCTGAAGCCCTCAGCATGGATGGAGTAATTACTATAAAGTTGGGGACTGGGACTGGACTCTAATTCGAGGCTGTAAACTGTACAAGATCCCAAAAATAATCTAGACAAGTATTCTTATAGGAGAAAACTCTTGAGTTCCTCTCTTTCTAAGTCAGCCAAAGGATGGCCATTGATAAGTTAACCCATAGCACTCATTTGAGAAAACTCTTAAGCTCCTTTTTCGGTTGTAAATGATTGAACATCATAGCTGGATTTTGCTGAGAACTTCAAATTTTGATGGGCAAGTGTTCTGTGCATAGGTGGCCAGGTTCCAGACTCATAAAATAGTTGAAAGATATCTTGAAGACTTGGGAGTTAAAAAATAGCGGGATAAGGCAAAGAAGAAGACACACGGGAAAAAGTAGAATTACTCAACTTAGAGGAAGAGGAGAGAGTTTTATCGATGGTGGAAAGGGAGAAAAAGGGGTTGCTGAAACAGAAGTTCCTGGAGGTTTGTTATAGAGAAAAAATTATTTAGAAAATGAGTAAAATTTCTTGGTTAAAAGAGGGTATAAAATGAAAATATCTTTTTATAGAATGTTGGCAGCAAGGATAATTGTTGTCATTGCACTGTTGGCTGAGAATGTTGAAGGTTGGTGGAAGATTTAAAGGTAGAAGAGGAAACAGTGAGTTTCTTCAGAAAAAGCGTACTCCATAGATATTGTGGAGAGGTTTGTTCTGGAAGGAATAAATTGACAGTCTATTTTCCGAGACCGTGCCTTTTTCTTACCTTAGTATTCTCTTGGGAGGCAATCAAAGGAAAAAAAGTTTTGGGGAGACTTTGATGTATAATTTGTTAAGAAAATAACTAACTGTTGAGATTCTTTAATCTTGTCTTTTTTTATGGTTGGAAATCCACATGAATCATTTTATAAGTTAGTCAAAGCTTTTGGTTGCCTTTAGGTACGGCGGTGGTCCAACATTGGCACGGAAGGTAATTAGTGCAGGTCTTTCACAAACTGAATTGGCCGTTGAAGTATATCCCTTACGCCTTCAATTATTAGAGGTGCCAAAGGGTGACCGCTCCACAATGAGAATAAGCAAGAAGGTATTATGAGAACTTGTCATGGTATACCACTTTCCTAAGTACCTACCCTTGTTTCAGTTCTATTGAGACCTGTGATTCATTTTTTATCAGTTGGTTTTATTTAAAATTTCATATTTATTTGGCAGGAGACAATTGGTGAGCTTCACAGACGAGCTTGTGAAATTTTTGATCTTAACTTGGAACAAGTAATTTCATATGACCTTACAACATCCAGAGTTCAGTTTTTTAATGGTTGTTTCATTTAAATCCAACTATTCACTACTTTAACTAGGTATGCATTTGGGATTACTATGGCCACCGAAAACATGCTTTGATGAATGACATGGATAAAACTCTAGATGATGCAAACCTTCAGATGGATCAGGATGTAAGTCTATCCACCACAACTACTTTTCTTGGAAAATAAATTTTCTTTTCATTAAATTTTGATAGACAATTTGGAATAAACGTGATTTATATCTATTTTTGTCTTCATTTCACGGATTGGAACAGGATTCCCAATTTATTATTTTGTAATTAATGTTTTATTAATATTAGCTGACAATGATATTTTTAATGCACACTATAATAGAAATTTATATGTATATTTGTTTCAAATTAAATGACCCGTGTTTACTTTATATTAAAAGCTTAAAATAATACTGAAATATAAAGTTATTTAATTAAAATTTTATTTTAAAGTAAATTTTACTTCTTCATAATGTTCTTGGCTCCTTACAAATTTTCCATGGGGAATCCGTATTCCCATTCCCGTCCTTGACCTTTCTCAATGAGGAGTATTTTTTGGGGGGGGATGGGGATTGTTTTTGTTGGCTTCTGATCCCCCTCTTTGTCCCTACTTAGTTCTGAATTTTCATCCATACATTAGTCAAAATATTGATTAAGCTCAGTAAATTATTGTAAGTCAATTTGTTTAGTTAAATTTAGTTTTTCGATCAGAACCTTCTGAAACCTTTTCACTCTTTATTTTGGTTAGATCCTGGTGGAGATTATAAACCATGGAAATAATAATGCATCGGATGGATGTGCCAGTTACGTTCAGGACAATGGAACAGCCGACAAGGAAGCTACTTCTATTTCTTTAGAGCCTTCTAAGTCAAACTTAAACGTTGCAGGAGGTATGTCTAACAAAGGAATGTCTAAAACAGAAGTAGTGCAGAGTCAGAACCAGACTTCGTCAATCAGAGAGTTGGATAATGCATCTGGGCATACTGGTGTTAGTACGAGGGGATCTTCTTGTGGTTTAACAGGCCTTTTAAATCTTGGTAATACCTGTTTCATGAATAGTGCGATTCAATGCCTTGTTCACACACCTGAGTTTGCCCGATATTTTCGTGAGGATTATCATCAGGAGATTAACTGGCAGAATCCTTTGGGCATGGTTGTAAGTTTTTTGTGCATTTCAGATTCGTGAAACCTAGACTTACTTTGTTAATGAATCTGTCTTGATTACAATAGTTTTAAGCTTGCGAAGTTTAAATTCACTAATCACCATTCAGTTGTGTGATTCTTTTTCGGTACATTTCAAAAATAAAATTCCTGGAGCCATAGCTTTGAGTTTCCAACTCCTTCCCTTCTTACTTTGTTCATATGCTATAAATATAAGACTTTATGCGAATTCCCATAAAAAGTAAAATCTTATCTTATCTTACAAAGTTCCTCACGAGCAATGGAAAAGCAACTATGGTTTCTTGCAGTGTTTAGAGGTACCTAGCACAGGATGTCTCACCCTGCAAGGTGAGGCACTTTTGCTAAGGACATCAGAGGGTGTGGAATCTCCTATCTAGAAAAATAAGAAAAAGAGCGCAAATGTTTTGTTGGTTCTGGGTTGTTGTGCATGAATTGTTCGTGTATCAAGAAGCACAGAAGGACATGGCCATGATCTGGCAGATTTGGTGGCAAATTATTATCTAAAAATTAGAACATTGTCTTGGCTATGATACATTCATTAAAAATGCATATAATTGAATATTTTTGTACACTTGATGAATTAAAGATTTGTTCTAATTGTGGTCTGTTTGTTGGCCCCGTTGATTCCTTTTCAATTTTTCTGTCTTTGTTTTTTCTAGAAAGTGGTGATATGTACCATAATATTTTCGTTTTACTTTTAGGTAATAACGAGTGCTAGGGATTCTAGTTCATGATTGGAAATGATTTCAGTGTACTTTTTGGTAAAAGAGTTTCCATGCTCTGATGCTTTTACTAATTGCTTTAGAAGTTATATCTTTGAAATTTAGAAGCAGTCATTTTACTGATATTCATATGTTCTCGTGGATTTTTTTTTTTTTTTTTGTTATATTTACTCCACTGAATTGAAGTTGTATACACAGGGTGAGCTTGCTATGGCATTTGGTGACTTGCTTAGAAAGCTATGGGCTCCTGGACGGACATCCGTTGCTCCTCGTCCATTTAAAGCAAAACTTGCTCGATTTGCACCCCAATTTAGTGGTTATAATCAGCATGATTCCCAGGTTTATTTCTCACGTAATCTTACTATTTTCACAAATTATTGTATTGGATCAAGAAATCAAGAAGCCTTATTGCAGGAACTTCTAGCATTTTTGCTTGACGGTCTACATGAAGATCTGAATCGTGTAAAGCACAAACCCTATATTAAGTCCAGAGATGCAGATGGCAGACCTGACGAAGAAGTTGCAGATGAATATTGGGCGAACCACATTGCTCGTAATGACTCCATAATTGTCGATGTGTGCCAAGTGTGTAAAATTACCTATTTCCACTGCAAGCTAGTTATTTTTTATAAATTTTTTTTGAGTTACAATGTGTTAGTTACAAATAATGTTCAAGAGCTATTCAGTATCCTCCAATTGGAGAACAGTATTCATTGAGAAACAAAAAGTGGTTAAATTTGGAAGTTTCCTCTCAATCACATGAAATGAGATTTTTGGAGCTTCTCTAGTTAATGATTTTACTTGAACATGATCTTTTTTTTTTGTTTTTTTTTGTTTTTTTTTTTTTGTTTTTGTTTATCTCATTCTCCTGCATGCTTTCTGCTTCTTGTACTTCTATTTCAGACCACTTGAAAGTTTATTAATCTGATCATCCCTCATTTTACAGGGCCAATACAAATCAACTTTAGTCTGTCCTGTGTGCAATAAAGTTTCTGTCACCTTTGACCCATTCATGTATCTTTCGTTACCACTCCAGTCTACCACGACCTGCACTATGACAGTGACTGTTTTTACTTGTGATGGAAGTAAGCTGCCATCAACTTTAACTGTTACTGTACCAAAGCAGGGCCGGTGTAGGGATCTAATACAGGCACTTAACGGCACTTGTTCATTGAAGCAAAATGAAAAGCTTCTTTTGGCGGAGGTTTGCAGCATTTAGTTTTATGCATAAATGTTTAACATGTGCGCATATAAATATAGAATTTGCTCTATTTCTTTCATAAGCATGTGGACACCAAAGGTTATGTGAAATTAGGCTTCAATAATTGATTTCCTCGCGCTTCAATTACTTCTGATATTTGTTCTTCATAATTTTATTTATTTATTTATTGAACATGGGAGCATATGTACGCCTTTTATTTAAGTTTTGTGCAGTGTTCTATAGTATGGGGTTGTTTTAATTCTGTTTTCTCGGTCATTCAACCCTTACATGTTTGACATTTGTGCCTTAGCTGCTTCGGTTCCTTAGTTGTCCTTAATGGTATTCTTTGATGTGTGCTTGGAGGGAATGACAGTGACTAAAAATTGTTTTCTATCATCTTTAGTTCCCAGTTCTAAATATAGGAAACACATATATACCAAGCTGGGATACTTATCAGTTGAATATCTGTATGTGTGCTATAATGTATAAAACTTATTTTTTAATGCAAAATGTTTCCTATGTAGGTGCGAGACCATTTAATTCACAGGTTTCTGGAAGATCCCTTGATATCATTGTCCACAATAAAAGATGACAGCCATATTGTTGCCTACAAGATTCCAAAGTTGACCAAGAATACAAAATATATTCAATTAGTACATCGGAGCCAGGAACAGTATGTGAATTTGATTATGTATCCATGCTCGCATTAATAGTGTTTATTTTGATCATATATTATTTTCCTATCAGGTTGTAGACTTCATTCTGACCTGAAAACCTCCTCTATAGGCTTTGGGCAGATGCTTTTTGAAAAATTACCTTGCTTATTTTTTTCATTTATTAATGTCAAAGTATCTTTCTTCCGGGATTTGGTTGGCGGTGGTATTGATCAATTAGGAATTGCAATGTTAATGTAGTTCATGAATTACTACTACAGATTGCCTGCGAGAAAATATAGTTGAACCTTCTTAAAGTAGGGAATAATTTTAAATGTTAACCTCCAATATATGTCTTTTGTACCAGGGTAACTAGTGATGCCCACAAAATCTCAGGATGGAGAGCTTTTGGAACTCCTTTAGTCTCAGTAGTCTCATCTGATGGTCCAGTGAAGAAGGTCTACCTTGAGAGAATAGTTAAAAGAGTGCTCTCTCCAATGGCGAAGATAGGGACTTTGATGGATACTGATGTAACTAATTCTAGCATGTCGCATGCAGGGGAAGATTCCGCTGAAACATGTACAAGTTCAATGAACAGTAACGATCCAAAATCTAAAGTAATGGAACCTTTAGAATTACCTCTTCAGTTGTTGAATGAAGACAATGTTTGCATTGACCTATCAAGTGGAGAAGAAGCTGTACAACTACCCTCATCATCATCAGTCACAGTGTATCTTGATTGGTCTCAAAAGCTTCTAAAGAAGTTCGATACTTGTCACCTAGAAAACTTGCCCGAAGTTTTCAAATCTGGGCCTGTGTTGAAAAAAGCTCGAACTGAGCCGCTGTCCTTATATTCTTGTTTGGAATCTTTTCTACGTGAAGAACCACTTGTTCCAGAAGATATGTGGTTAGCTTCTCTATCCTCTCTTCTCTACTTCCTGCTGTCTTTTGGTATACTCATGACTGAAATAGCGTGTGTACAGTATTTTACTAATACTATTGAGCATATAATGAGATGTTTCATTTCTACTTGCCTCCATTATACTATAATGACTACTCAGGTTAAGAAAGATATATGATCTGCTATTTAAACTTTTGGGATGATATTCTGCTGCGGCTCATGTATTTGAATGGAATTGACAATAACTTCTCTTCACGATTTCATTGACATTGTTTAGTTTTGCTGTTTTGGCGCTTCAAAAAAACAAATTAGATAAAACTTGCTACAAGTCACTTCAATGATTAATAAATTAATTTAGCTTTTTGACTTTTCAATACTAAAGAGTTTTGTAAATATATATTTTTTTGGTAAATACTGAAGCTTCTGTGTTATCTCCCGTCCTCAAATTCAAAAATTTGACTGGGCCTCCCTTATTGTTCTTTTTGGTGCAATAAATTATTTTCTCATAAAAAGAATACATTAAAAACAAATTATGATGTTACCAAGTATTGGCATTTTATTTTATTTTATTTTGAAACCTTTTATATAGTAGTAGTAGTACTATGTAACTCTTTTCAATGGTTAAAATTGTAGCCATTTTAGCTGGATGCATATTGAACCCTGTCCACATATTCTAGTCTGTTGCTGTATTATGATGGACTGTGGAGATAGTACAGTACCATATTACATGAATTGTCATGTGATTAAGTAGTATCTTATGTGGTTTATTATTGTATTAATGAAGGTTCTGCCCTGAATGCAAAGAGCGACGACAAGCCAGTAAAAAGCTTGACCTGTGGCGGCTTCCAGAAGTGTTGGTCATCCATCTTAAAAGATTCTCATACAGCAGATCGATGAAACATAAACTAGAAACATTTGTTAACTTTCCGATTCATGACTTCGAGTTGACGAATTATGTAGCTAATAAAAACTCCTCCCAACGTCAACTGTATGAACTCTACGCTTTAACCAACCATTATGGTAGCATGGGTAGTGGTCACTACACTGCACATATAAAGGTGAGTGAACTAAGCAAGTTTTCCTAACATAGTCTCTTCATCGTTGCGTCCTTCTTTGTCATTGGTGCTTAATTTTACATATTATTTTGGTAATGATATCTCCCTGAAGGATTGTACTTGAACTTTGGGGAGAATTCTTAGTGTTTTTTTACCCCAATTACTGAAATACATCTTCCTGGCTTCTTACAAATTCAATCCTTATTTTGCTCTTTTTTGTTTGCTAGCTTATCGAAGAAAACAGGTGGTACAATTTTGATGATAGTCACATATCACTTATAAATGAAGAAGAAGTGAAGTCAGCCGCTGCTTATGTCCTTTTCTATCGGCGGGTGAAGACAGAAGATGTATCCGTTAGTAATGGAGTCCAAACATGTGCCTCAACTAAGAAATAGATGCCACCGATCACTCTGCTTATTTTTTCTTAAAAAAATATGGGATTTCAGGTATGAGTGCATCGAAACTTTATTTCATATATACTCGCAACGCTTGTTCTGCTTTCAAATACTTCCAGAAGCGAGTGAAAGCTAGAGAACTGTCCACTATAAGTGGCTGTTTAGCATATGAACCTGTTGTGTGAAGTAATGCAACCCACATGGGATATTTGTCCCCATCTTTTCATATAAAAAAAGAAGAAAGAAATGGAACTATAGAACCATAAATCTTTAAGAATTTTCATTTGAAATCCAATTCTGTAGTGCTTAGGAAGCTTTTATACTAACGCGTGCATGTGTTTCCTTTGCATCTTTATCCCTATAGAGCCATAAATCTTTGCATCTTGAGACATTGAACTGATTTTTCTTTCCTTACATTAAGTAGAATCGCTATTGTTCTTTTGTGATAAAAAATGGGATCTCATTTAGGAATTCTACCTAATGTAAGGAAGCAAAAATCAATTCAATGTCTTAAAGAGGGGCTGGACTGAGATCCCTTTTTTGTAATTATAGCTTTACTAATCTCTTATGACCAATTCAAAGTGTTTTTTTTTTTTTTTTTTTTGTAATCTTCATCCTACCAATGAAATGTTCAGTGTTATATTCAATGTTTCCTATTAAAAAAAGGATAGAATCTCTCCTTTTTGTTACTACATTTAGTAGAATCCTTACATTTGGTGAAATTCAGATTTTCATTCTTTGAACAGTGATTTGAATTGAAACATTGTTGAAATAACTACTGATTAAGTACTTCATTTGAAAGCATTTTAAAGTTCTTTTAGGAGGGTGAGTTTATGACTTTTGAAATGGCTTAAAGAATTTTTTTGCCAGTTCAAACACTTTCAAAAAAATTTAGTGTTTTAGTTACCTTATGAAAGAAGGTTGTGAAATTATTTTATCACTCGATGTATGTTAAGGTGCTTTAGAGAAAATACTTGACTGGTGCTTCTATAAAGTGCTTGCATAAAAGGATTAAGAGATCATCTTATGTCCTCTTGGGTTCTAGTGGTGCAATATGTAAAGGCAGTAAGTTCAATTTTTTTTTTTTTTTTTTTTTGACTCGTTAGTGTGAGATCCCACATCGATTGGAAAGGAGAACGAGTGTCAGCGAGGATGCTGGGCCCTAAAGAGGGGTTAGATTGTGAGATCTCACATCGGTTGGGAATAAGAACGAAACATTTTTTTATAATGATGTGAAAACCTCTCTCTAGCAGATAAGTTTTAAAAATAGACATTGGGCAGTGTGCCAACAAGGACGCTAGGGTGGATTATAGGAAGAGCCCAAGCCCACCATTAGTAGATATTCTCTTCTTTGAGCTTCTTCTCAAGATTTTTAAGATGCGTCTGTTTGGGAGAGGTTTATACACCCTTAAGAAATGTTTCTTTCTCCTCCTAACCGACGTAGGATCTCACAGTTAGTATGTTGAAGTGATTTGAATAGATTCTTGGATAGTTTTGGTGTCTGGACGTAGATGGTTCGTAACAAATTGTGCAAGGTTTTTAAGATCAAAGGAATGACTCTTTTGGCATGCCAGTTTCTTTGAGGTTTGGGCATTGGCTTGCTAGGTTCTCTGGGCATTCCAATATTAGGCAAAAACATGGAATGTCTTTAGAGGTTAGTTTGAACTTGGATCCATATGGCAACATGGGAATGCAACCAATATGCAAAGATTACAGAGTTCTTGGATCATTATGTTATATAAATCATTCTCTATCCCAACAAATTTTACTACTCATTCGTTTAATATTATCATGTTTAGGTTCTTTTCCATGTTGGTTTGATTGTTCTATAATTCTTCCTCAATTTTACCCTCATTTTGTGAATCGAAGCAGCAATATCTATATATCTATATACTTCGTTTCATGTTTTTGTTTTCAGTCTTTTGACGAACCCTAACAAAAAGTGGAGGATTCGAAGTAATAATGTTTTGACGAGCAGTTCTCATGTGGACTATTTAGTTTCAGAAAAACATGAAGAACACAGCTAGTTTAAACTACCGATCAAAAGTATGACAGTAATGTTTGGTGAATCGCCATACGGTGTAGTTACCAATCTAATTTGACTTACCTTGATATTTTCACTTTCGAGATTTGGACTTCTTAAATTTATTCGGATTTAGTTATTTTTATTCTATACAATTCATTTACTTAAAAATAAAATTAAAAATAAATACAAAAAAAGATAGTATATGCATATCTTATTGACAGTTTTGCTTATATTTTCAACCAATAAATCATTAAACAAAAAAAAAAAAATCATATGCGTTTTTACAATAATTAATAAAGACGAGAGAATCCTATTGTGGTTTTTTGTGATATTATTAATATACACCCAAATTTATTTTCTTCCACAAAATTAAATCTCATATTACAAAAATTACCCGTTTTTCTATCGAATCAAATTGTCTTTTACGAAACTTTCTCGTCAATGGTGGTTTTGAAAGTTATAAATTTTCTTTTTTAAAAAAATATAATAAGTTAGTTGTCACACCAATTGATAGTTTCTCTAAAAAAAATCCGAAGACATTTATTTAATTTAGTGTGAAACAAGTTATTAAAAAATGAACGAAAATAAGAATAAAAAATCTTATTTATTGATAATTTATTTATTAGAGAAAATTTAATAATGTTACTATCGTGTCAAATCAATTAGTTAAAAGTTTGTTTAAAAGACATATTAGATTACAAAAGTCGTGAAATAATATTATATTATATGAATACGAAGGGGAAAAAAATATTGTCAAGATTTTTCTAGAAGTTTGAGGTAATGGAAGAATTGGGTTTGTAAGTGTCAAGAAAAATATGTTCATAATTTGGTGTTTTCATGATTTGAGAGAGAATATGTTTAGACTTGGTTTTCTTCCTTTGTTGCCCATTAAGACTGCCATTCACTATGTTCCCTCTCGACATACGTATAAATGTTATTATATCGTATGGTTGACTGCGAACGTAACTAGTTAAAGCAAACAATATCTTATAGCCCATCAGAGCCAGACACCGGGTGATGTCCCAGCGAGGACACAGACAATATCGGCTAGCCCAATGGTATCAGAGTTAGATATTGGAGGTGTGCCAACGACCACCCTGGGCACAGGGGGGTGGATTGTGAGATCCCACATTGATTGAAGAGGAGAACGAATCATTATTAATAAGGGTGTGAAAACCTCTCCCTAGTAGATGCGTTTTAAAACTGTGAGGTTGTGCTAGTGAGGATGTTGGGTTTCCAAGAGGGTAGATTGTTGGGCTGCTACAAATGATATCAAATCTACACATTAGGGGTGTTCCAACGAGGACGTTGGCCCCTAGGAGGTGGATTGTGAGATCCCATATTGTGGGAGAAGGGAACGAAACATTTCTTATAAGAGCGTGGAAACCTCTCCATCTAAAGTAGATAATATCTGCTAGTAGTGGACTTGGGCTGTTACAAATTAAATCTAAAGTTGTGTACTTTATTGTAAAGTTACTTTGACGCAAAACACACTTAACTATGAAGTTTCTATGTTTGAGCCACCGAAAAGGAAGATGTGTTTTCTCAGTATAGATAGTAACTTTCAATTATTTTAAATATTTCTTAACTATCTAAACCTCAGAATCATTCTCATTCAAATGTGATCTCGGTTCATTCATGTATTTCTCTTTTACTTAAGTGTCAATCAGAGTGGCGCAGCGGAAGCGTGGTGGGCCCATAACCCATAGGTCCCAAGATTGAAACTTGGCTCTGATATCATTTCTAAAGACCCAAGAATATTAAATTAAATAGATTTTTTAACCCTTTTTCAACAAATACTGTGCACTATTAATTCTTGGTTATCATCCACTATAATTGGAGCTTTACGATGCAAGGCTCGTGTATTACAAGAACTCTAAAGGTTGTTTTTAGCTCGGGTCGCCTTTGTAATATCATTGTCTCAATTCACATATAACACTTTGATGCTCGACTAGATCGTTAGAGCTGCTTTAACACATCCAATATTGATACTAATTGAATCCCGTACAATTCTCTCTCTATCAGGTCGATACTAATTGAAAGAATATTGCACGTAAGAAGTTAGATCAACTTTAAGGTATCGTTATATCAATTCTAATGCTCGACTCGATTGTTAAAGCTACTTTAACAAACCCAATATTGATATTAGTTGAATCCCGCACAATTCTCTATCCTACATGTCGTGTCTCCACATAAAGTTTCGAGAGGGCGTGATTTTGTTTGTTGTTCGTCATCGTTCTTTCGTTTTTCTTCACTTAAATGATTACATAAGGCATTAATGCAACGAATTTGGAGTTCGTAGAACAACTCCACCAAATTTGTTTGTTAATAATCAGCAAAATTTGAATTACACGTTTTGTTTTAGGGTTTAGAGATTTGAGTTCTTGGTTTAAAGTCCACACGGGAAAAGACTCTTTGAGAAAGAGATATGATGGCTAAGTGGACAAAATCTTTGAAAGATTATGATTTTCTTTCATTTTTCTAGGTAGTGGACAACTTTTTCACTTAATCGAACCTATAGGACGGGAATTACAGGAGAGCGTGAAATGGGGTCGGGAATAGAGATTATATGCTTCATCTCCACCCCCGTGGACATCTCTAGTTGGCTAAGCTCTGTTGATACTACCTCTAGTTCAGTCAGTTCGGTACTTCCTTGTCAAGCCGACAACTCGACTATTCTTAGATTGGAGGTAGCTTTCGTGATTGGACAGTGTTATTCTACCCTTAACAATGATAAATCGCTTAGAACAATTATAAAATGTCATCAATACCCTAATTTTCTTTCGATTTCTATGTCAAATGAAAAATTCTTTAGTTTAATTCATACTTAAACGTAGTGATATTCTTCTTGTTTCTTCACCTACTTACTTAGTAATACCAAGAAAGCAAAGACGTTATACACATAATGGGCAAATACGGTAGGAGAGAAGCATATGGAAGTTGATAGTGTCTCGATCGGATGTGGCAGTGACAAGACAGTACTGATCGATCGGGAACATGGACTAATGATGACGACCAAAGTCCAAGCCTTTGTTACAGCATGGAGACATCGAGGATGCTTCAAGTTTCAGAAAATAATGATATTGATCCTTATCGCATGGTTTAGTCTCGAAAGAAAACGTATTGGAGTGGTTGAGTGGTGAAGTAGGACTTAAATATGACCGCTAAAATGACAGTTTTCAATGCACAATTATGTAACGGGACAACAAAATATGTCCTTAAAAGTCTAATTTCAATCCTAATCTCTACGTAATTTAATATCTAAAGAATAAAAATGGTCATAATATATGTTTTACCGACCCATTTATACGTTACAAATAATGATATGTTTAATTAAAAAAAATAAAAATAAATAAATATATTTTAATTATTGAAGATGTCTGAGAATAAAATGTCTTAAGGAACAATAATGTTACTAAAACCTTATCAAAATTCAATTTAAATATTATGAATAATTAATTGTTATTAGTTATTTTATTTTTATTAAGGTAAATTCGTTTATAATTTTGTAATTTTCTTTTCCTTTTAATATAAAAAATCAAACTTAAAAGTCGATTATTTGCTTTTTTTTTTCAATTATGACGTCATCTCCTTCCTTCACTTCGTCTCTATTTATATTCTTCGTTCTGCTTCACAACTAACTCCATCTCTCTATCTCTCTCTCTCTCTCTACTGAAGTCTGAAATGGAGTGCAGTGACGCAAAATCCGGTCCAACTTCAATCATCCTCCGGTCTCAGTCGCCGCCGCCGCCGCCGCCGCCACCTTGTGTCCAGGCCGGCGTCGTCGTCACTCCGTGTGCGGCGTGCAAGATTCTGCGGCGGAGATGCGCAGAGAAATGCGTATTGGCGCCTTATTTCCCTCCCTCTGATCCTCTCAAGTTCACCATTGCTCACCGTGTCTTCGGTGCTAGCAATATCATCAAATTGCTTCAGGTACCTCCTCTATCCATAGTTTCCTCTTATCTACAGCTTTCGGTATTAGGTTTTGAAATTTTGAATTCCGATGCGAGAAAATTAATCTTGGAACCGTAACGAAAAGTCTTCGAATTAGAGGAAAATACTGTTTACATGAACTGTTTTCATTTTTGGATTAATTGAACGAATCTCAATCGAGTAGAACTGTGTGTTTTTAGAAGCAGAACAGTGCCTTGAATGACTTAGGTAATTGTATCGAGGCAATGAACACGGATGGGGCTCACACGCAAAACTTGTCCAATTCCAATAATGTGCCCTTGTTTTGCCTGGAAATTTGAAAAATACGCAATCCTAATCTATTTGTTTGTTTGCGCTCAATGGCCAAGTGGTGCAATTAATCAAACATAATACAAACTGGAAAAACCAAACCAAGCAGCCATTGTGTTTGATTTTTGTCCTCACAGAACAGCCAATCGTATACTTCAGTCTGTTTCTCCAATTCAAATCCACCACAAACCAAACACTTCTGATACCAATCACTTAATTGAATTCTTCAGGATCTTCCTGAATCACAAAGAGCTGATGCAGTGAGTAGTTTGGTGTATGAAGCAAGTGCAAGAATCAGAGATCCAGTCTACGGGTGTGCAGGGGCCATTTGCCATCTCCAAAAACAGATAAACGAACTGCAAGCAGAGGTAGCCAAGACACATGCTGAGCTTGTCAACATGCAGTGCCACCAAGCCAATTTGGTGGCTCTAATTTGCAAGGAATTAACTCAAACGCCCGCACCAACACCACCACCGCCTGACCACTGCTCACTTGACAACAATTTCAGCTCTGCCACTCCTCAGAGCTACCCTTTGTTTGATGATAGCAATATCTGGGAGGCTCTTTGGACATGAGAAAGAAAACACTTGGACAATGGCTGGAATGGGGAGGAAAGATTAGTCAAAGCTGATTGAAAGCTTAGTACTTAGTAGTTGAATATTGGGTAATATTAGCGTGTTGTTAGGTTAGATGGGTTCCTCATTTGCTCCCTTAAAACCAAGAAAAGTGGAGTGAAGACAATGGAATGATGTTTACAACACTAGAGTAGTGCCAAAAATATTAAATCTTAGTATATATCCTTTTCCTTTTTTTCTCTTTAGGTTACCTACCATTAACTTCTAACATTCATGTGTCAAGAAAAAGCATATCTTTGTCAATTCTTGCTTCCCCCATTTTGAAAAGGACCAAAGATCTTGTCTTCCCATGATCTCTACTTTATGTACCATCATCTTCGTGGGTGAAGTGAAATTCCAAATCTATGATCTCGTGGGTAAGAATATAATATCTAATTCAATTGAACTATATTCAAATTTACTATGACTACTAAATGTTATATACATTGCATGTAGTTTTACGAGTCCTAAAACTACTAAGCAAGAAAGATTCAAATTAGTCGTGTCTTACTTTTCAGTTCAACGTGTACCCGTGAAAATTTAAAGACCTTCTAATCGAACATGTCTTAATCAATTCAGTTATGATTAAATTCGTTTTGAATTATTAGTATTCAATGATGTTTAATGCTTCAATCTCACTCATCTTTTAGCTTTGATTAAGTGATTGAGGTTAAGACGTTGAATTAAGTACTCATTCTTTAATACATTTATCCTCTTTGGTGTATAATTTTCACATAATTAAATTAAAATAAAAAAATTCTCACATATTTTTTAATTATAGAAAGAAGTGACAAAATTAAATAGTGTAAATTGATATATTTGTGATATAATTAAATAATTTAAATAGAGTTGAATTAATATGGTTATAAATTAAATACTTTTTAAAATAAATATTATAAAGAAAGTAAATTAAACACATTAATACGACTAAAAAGGTCGTTAGTGAGCCAAAATTAGGCTCTTTTTTGGCTTTAATAATTACTGCCTCTTCTTTTCCATAAAAAGTTACGCTATTTAATTATTATTATTATTATTTATTAAAGACGAAGAAAAAGAAGTGATGATGACGTACATGTGGGCCCCAGGGTTTATACAAACTGTCTGCTTGAACTTTAGATTAATGACAGATGGATGAGACACGTCATGCTGCTAGACACTGATCTTGTTTATCTCTTCTAATCATGATTAATCTCCTCTTAAACGCGTTTTCCTTTTGTAAATAAAAAATCTATTTTAATTAATATATTATTAAATGATAACAAGAGGATATTATATTATGTTGTTCGAGAAATTTGGCCTAAAAAACAAAAATTTGTCTGACTTCTCCGAATTATTGTTCCAAACTGTCGTTTCATACTACAATCACGACAGCTATAAAGTCAGTTACACGAGCCTAATAATATTGTGAACGATACTGATTATGAACTCACTCACAAAAAAAAAACTATCACGTATGTTCATGAAGACACTAGATTTGATGTCAGTTTAAGGTCAACATCACAATAAATTTTTGCTACGGTAACATTTTTTTATATGGCATTTTGAATTATTATTGTATGAACGTTGTACTTTACGATACAAAAATTAACCGTTATAATTAATTGCATTGGTTGAAAATTGAGAGGTAATTGTCCAACTTGTGGATAGGAACAAGAAAGTTTGGTAGTGCGCGTAGAAGAATATTAGAATTGAGATTGGGCTGCCTAACTACACATTGAAAAAATACATTCAATTATTTGGTTTTATCTAATTAAATTATTAAATATTTAATTTTAAAAATAATTCAAAAAATACTCGTGAAATTTTAAAAGTAGTATTGAACACTTTTTACTTAAATTCTCAACTTTAATATCCAAACTTTTTAATGTTACTTTTGAAAGTTTACGAGTATTTTTTTCGTCCAAATCTAAATCTAAATCTAAGAGTACTTTTAACCATTTTTAATTTATTTTAAGGATTTTTTTTTTTAAATTCAAGAGCTTATAAAAGTATACTCGGTCGGTCTTTTAATGATGTAATTAAGAGGACAAATATATTGATTTTTACATGAAAGTTTGGAAAAAATTGTTTGGTTTATATTGACTAATAATGTATTGTTATTTAATGTTATTTGTTTTAACTTTGTATTAAATTTTATTTCCTTAAAGTCGTGTTTGGACATTACTATTAATTCAATTATTTTGTCCCAAACTTTGAAGGCTATATTATTGTTTTGTGGTGACTATAAAGAATAAAATATCATTTTTAAAAATATTTCGCATTCCATTATTATTATTATTATTATTATTATTTGAATTTTCATCTCTCTTTCGATTTTTTTTTTTAAATCTTAATGACTTTTTAAAATTATTAGTGTCGGTATGAATGATCTTATTTCCAGTTACTATGACGGCAATTCTTGAATTTCGATCCATGTGGTGTTCCATCTTAATTTTAACAATGTACTTTTCAGATCGAGAAACCGAGACTACTTGATGTTGCATATTAAAACTTATTAACGCATGATTCACGTCGTTATGTTTGAAAAAAGAATGAGCGAAGCTCTAATGAAAAGATATTAGAATATAAAAATACTTCGAATATGAACTTGTTTTCATTCCCTAGTTAATAATTCTTTATGGTACCGAATTGGAACAATATGTTCTTTCTAAATGCTCGTTTTTTCTTTCATTTTTGGTTGTTTTGATGAGTCGGATCATAGCTTGTGCTGGGTTGTTACTTGGAAGGGATGAACATGCATGCACACGTTAATGTTCATCTTTCTAGCTCAATGTGTATTAATTTGAATTTTGAGATTTTGATTGATCCTCTCTAACTGATGTAGGATAAGTTCGTAAAGCATCAATGACCAATAATTGCAATTAGCCGATATTATCTTCTTTAGGTTCTCTCTTTCGGGCTTTCCCTCAAAGTTTTTAAAATGCGTTTGGTAGGGATAAATTCGCACACCCTTATAAAGAATGTTTCGTTCCATTGCCCATCACTACATGTTGCACTAGCTTATGGAGATTTAAGCTAGCAGGTAATGCACTGACAGAAAGAAAGATGGTGTAACAGATCTCTTTGGAACGTGTCTAACCGTCCTTGTGTTCATGTTTCTTAAAGTAATATTCTTTAATATCCTACAACCTTTTTTGGTAACCAAGTGTAGGAAGGTTAAATGTTGTCTCGTATGATGAGTGCATCTTGGCATTCTTCTATACTGACCCTCGCGTGGTTGAATGGGTGCCTCTTGAGGATCGCTGCTTTGCTTGACTCGAAGTGAGGGTTACATCCTACTCTTTCATGGTATGGTTGTGACAACGAGCACATCATTTGATATAGATACTCTCACATACATGTGAGTTGACAAAGATAATTTTGACTTCTTTTCTACGAAGTTTGAGAAATATTTGAGTATGTTTTTGGTTGTGTTCACTCGCTTCTCATTTAGGACGAGCGATTGTATCATCTATGATGAATGGAAGCAAAAAGTTTTTCCTCGGAACCAATAATGCCGGTATATACAGTGCCACAGCAACATAGTTCGAGTTAGGAGTGTTTTTGGACCCATTCAATTTTTTGGGTTGGTCTATTCTCAAGGACAACCCAACTACACCAACCCAACCCAACCCAACCATTATATTTCCGGTTCAAGTTGAGTTGGGTCCTCAGTTCCCAGTGAGCGATGAGCAATCTTGGTGCAAAAGCGAATGAGAGAAAAAGAAGATAAATGGTTAGAAATTTGTAAGCGATAAAAGGAGAGACACGAGCTTTGAAAATAAAACTTATAATAGTTTAACTAATTGAGTTATACTCAAGTTGATATCAACTCTGTTAACTATGTTTAATATTTTTCTTTCTTTAAGCAACGTTTGGCTTGCACAATCATTGTGAGTCTAATGGCATGACACGAGAAATTAGAACGGGTAATAATGAAGCTTTGTAGACAAAAAAAACACGGCCGTTTCAAAATGTAAGCAAAGTTGCTTGCTACCCTCTATTGTTCGTTAGGTAAAAAGATAATATTTAAAAAGACTAGACCATACTAAGGTCAATAGCCATTACGAAAGCCACCGGTTTCTTCCTGGCAAGCCGTGAAAGTTATCTAGCAATGTCAAAGAACTTTAAGTGAAATATACGTACCCGTGAGAATCAAATCTCAAATATTTTAATTAAGGGTGTATATGTTCAAATTTTTTTTTTTTTTTGGAAAATTTAGTGAACTTTAATATATATATTTTTTTTATAGAAAATTGAATAAAAAATAAAAATAAATCATAAACGATAAATAACTTTCGGGAAGGAATCTATCTCTACAAATTCTTTGTCGGAAATTCTCCTCCCAATTTCTACATAATTGAATTGAGAATTTTACGATGAAGAAGAGTACGGAGATGAGACTGAAAAGCTATCCCCGTCCCCACTCCGTCCCCACCGACATCTTTAATTAATATTCTTAGTTAGGTTTTTTTAAAAATTAAAAAAAAAAGTATTTACAAACTTTTTCAGTATTAAATATATTTACATTGTTTTATTTTTATTTTTATTTTTTTTACTAATTAAAGTAGGTGGAAGTTTTTTTAAAATATATTTATTATTTTCCATAAAAAATTTAAACAAAATACTAAAATACCAACAAAATCACTATAAATATTTGAGGTCTAAAACTAGCTAGAAATAAAATAAAATTTACTATAACCATTAAAATGAATATAAACCCTAACCTAGACTAACCCTAATTTCTAAAAATTTAATCTTTTTACAAAATCCTAGGGTAACCCTAAATTATTTACCTACATAGTCGGTGGTAAAAATTCAAGATAATAATGATTTTTTTTTTTTGGTGAAAAATACTATTTCATTGGAAAAAAAAAAAGATTATTTGACTGGAAAATGTCTGCTTGCCGGGTTTTTGATCTGTACCGATTTATTTCTTGAGGAAAGATCGGCAGTACGACATCTATAGAAATGTAATGAGGTGGCACAATCATCACCATTCTTCTTCACCTTGTTATGAAATCTGGACCGTCGAGTGGATCGAATATAATAAATGATTCGAGTTAACTTAGTGAAAAGTTACACACGAGTACAGCGTATCCCCGCCCGGACATGTTCGCCGTTCAAAAATCGGAATGGATAATCGTCGATAGGTCCGCACTTTGTAATTGGAGGGGATTGGTTCTGGTTGGGGTTTCGGTCAAAAAGAAACACTAGCGCTTAAGGACAGAGTCGCGGGGGGGAAGTCGGCGTGGGCGACTCGAGCTTCTGGACATCAATATACGGCTTTCAATTCTTCATCCAGTTCGTAGAAATCTAATTTTTCTTTAGGTAAATTTGCAATCTGTTTCTATGCCATCTGTTCAATTGTGTGTGTGTGTGTGTGTGTGTGTCTTGTTGATTAATTATGCTTGATTTTATATGGGAATCTGATTTTGTTTTGTGTTTGTTGTCATTTTTGGTTGTTTTGATGAGAATAATCGCAGCTCGGAGGGCCATGTGTTGGTGGTTGGTGTTGAGTTGCTGTTAAAATCATCGTTTTGGCACACCATCGTTAGGGATTTTGTGGGTTGTTACTTGGAAAGGATGGACTTGGTTGCTAATTGCAAGGTACTTGTTAATGTTGGTCTTTAGTTCAATTTGGATTGTTTCAATGTATGTTGTTACTCTAGTGACTTGTAATTTGAATTTGTGGATGCTCATTTACCTGTTACTTGGCTTGCTCCAGGATTTTGTTGGTGTAATGTAATGTTCATGTGGATTTTTACTGGCCAAATGCCGTGTGATATTTACATGGGGAGATTTGCTCCTCTAGCTTAGTTTCTCAAATATATACCTGACCTTTGGTTCTTTCTTTTCTGTTAGCTTGAGATGATCGGATTGTGACTGTTGTAACTCGTTTGTTACATCTTCATATTTTCTGTGATCGCTGAACAGTGTTAAAATCTCCTTGAATTCAATGAAGTTGTCAGCCTATTGAGTGTTTGTGTTTTTCAAGCTCCCATCTCTCATGGTTTATTGTTGAACTAGTTTTTTTTCCTATCAAATATAACCTGCTGTTGATTAGACGAGCCTTTAGTTTTAAACCAAGAGATCATAGGAAGTTAGTGGGACTTATTTATTTTTATTTTTTATTAAAAAAAATTGTAGAAGGATTTTCGCCAATTGGGTATTTGGCAAAAAATTTGTGTTGTTTGATTAGGTACTCGTAGTACCATACCATCTAACTGTTCTACTCATTTATCTGCATCCCCTTTGTAGGTTATTTTATATTTCAATGCAGCATAGGATTGCAAAGTGGAGAAGAGAAGAATTCTAATTTCAACTTAAACTGAGTGCAACTCATCTAGAACAAGACTTTGATCTTGTATAGTATAAGTATTGAACACGTTTATGATTGTAGTCCTGGTTTTATATCCAACCACAAATAATTATGACAATGAAATTCTTAAGAGTGAATGAAGTCTTCCGTGCTGTCTCGTATATATATATATATATATATATATATATATATATATATTTTTTTTTTTTTTCTTCTTTTTTTTTGAGAAGAGATCCATAAATTGATTATCTATCTATTTAAGAAGAGGATGATGACATTCTACTTGTCTATCTTCAAATTGGATATTTTCTAAAGCACATGGCCTCTTATTTGTCTTATTTGTTAACTTTGATGTATTTTATGTTTTACTGTTTCTTGTTAGTGTAGTATCTTTAACATTTAGCACTGTGGTCTAATAAAATGAAGCATACTCTCTTGCTGTAGATGATAGATTGATTGTTGCTTCTAATTTGATGTAGTCTTAGTAGTCCAATTGTCATTTTAGTTTTCTATATGCTGGTTTGTCTTCTTCTTGAATTTCAAACTTCTTATTCATCATCAAAGCAACTCCTAAGTTGGTTTTAATAATTTATTGGGATTTTTAGATGGTTGTAAGTTGTAACTTTGGTTGGACAAAGTATATCGTTTTGCTTCCTTGCTCTAGATTTTATTTCATCTATCTGAATCTTATGAAGAAATTTTAATGCTCTACTAATTTGACTTCTGCTTGTGGTTTTTCATTTTCACTTATAGGATAAATTGGCTTATTTTCGAATAAAAGAGCTCAAGGATATTCTCTCTCAACTAGGTCTCTCAAAGCAAGGAAAGAAGCAGGTGAATTGTCTGAATGTTGACTGTTAATTTTTTTTTTTTTTTTTTCATGTAACTGGCTCTTGCAAAGGTGTAAGTATAAACAGAATAAGTCAAGGAGGGTTGAGCAGTCAATACAAAGGTGTAAAAGACAAAAAGCAAGTTGTTACATGAAAGAGCCCTAATTGTTGTTTTTAGCATAATTATCTTGAAAATATTTGATTCAAATTGCGTTATGGTGTATTTTGATAACTGTACTTGCATTTCAGAACTCCTGATGACGATTTTTGTCTTTTTCTACCCCTTGTTCAGTGTTCTACGTGAACATATTTCCTTTTGGCTGAAGTCTAGACGTCAGTGAACAGAAGAAATTGTGTACAAGGTTTTTTGAGGTGCATGATAAAAAAATGTAAATAAATTTGTGATTTATGAAAAAGTATAGAATTAAAAGCTTTTGTAAAAGATTGTTTGGAGAAATGAGGGTTTTTGGAGCATATATCTTCATCTATCTATAAAAGTTTTTTTTTTTAAAGAAGGTGAAGCTGCAGGGAGACTCTTTGACGAGGCACACTTTTTAAAGCACTATTTGTTGATTTGTGAAACTTCTATTGCTCATATAGATGTTGAGGTTAATAAGGGGAAACTTTGGTTTTGTCTGGGAAAAAGTTTCTTCATATGACTAGCACAAAATCCTTGATGAGCCTAGAAATAACTTTTTTCAGATTAACATTAGTCACAGATAGAGGTCTTTTATGATGTTACCCAATCAGAAAGTAGAATTCTTCTGGAAAGTAGGGGCCGTCTTCTTAGAGAACTCATGTATTAAATTTGAAGAATGGGATCAAGTGGTCCTTGACTAAATCTTTGCTATTCCCGACTGTTGAGACTGGATTAAAATTTCATGATCTTCGCTTGAACTTGTGGAAGGAGTTTTTGCAATTCTTACGGGGATGCTTGTGAGGATTCTGTTCATTATACCATAAATTCTTGTATTGAACTGAATGTATGGAAGCTATTATCAAAGTCCGAAAATGTTATTTTGGGTGTCTGCAAGAAAAAAGGACTTCTTCATCTTGAATTCACCTTATGTTACGAAGTCCTTTTATTTGTCCAGCAAAGAAAACAAAGATGTAGTTGCTAGGCCATAAACTAGTTGTTCAACTTTTCAACCAATATATAATTTTGGTTCTCAAGTATAGGGAAATGGCGCTACAAGAAGAAAAATTTTCCTACGTTTTTTACCTAAATTTTGTATATACCTTTTCAGCCCTCAATCAAATTAACCCAAACTTCAGATAAACGGGCTAGTTAAAATTTATAATTAACAATTTTCCCTGTATAAGCCATATGAATTAACTACTGAGCACAAAGTTCCATTAAGATAATCTCATTCTAATATCCAACAAACATTCTCAATTATTTATCCATGTTTTCGATGTATCTTCGTTCTTATGTCATTGTTTATCTTAATGATTCATATCTTTTTTCATATTTCAAAAAGAAATTTCTTATGATTACCCTGCTTTCGGTATGCCCAACTTCTCCTATATTTCTGTAATGAAAAGAATTGAATGTTGGTGGACCTTTCTTCTGTCTGTTGGAGTTGTGCTTCTGGAGGTATTGTTGCTTTGTTGAAGGAGCCTCTTATTTGAGTTGGTGATGTTACTTGTGGAATATTCTCTTTTCGTAGAAGATTACATTTGAGGAAAAATTTTCCTCTTGGGGTTTGTATGTTAGCGGCATAACTCAATTTCTGGGAAAAGAGAGTTGTGGCAAGAGCTACGCGACTTATTTGGCATTTGTAACAGTACTTAGTCTATAAGTGGGATTTCAATGTAGTTAGATGAGATTATGCAATGTCCACTGCGAGCATCGATGTTTTCTTATCCAATGGTTAATGGGTTTGTATATGAGAAGTTGTTCAAGAGGTGTTGATTTTTCGTTTTTTTTTTTGTTATAGTTTATTAAATGGCTTGGATGGGGTCTATCAAAGTCCTTGGGGTTGTACTTTTAGCTGTTAAGATTGATTTTACTGTAGGCTCAAAGGTTTCATGGTTTGTTTTCATCTTTTATTTTATCAGCTTATAGTAGAAGGTAGATACCATTATTTCATTTTATCAATGAGAACTGAGAAGTTATTTCTTTTTTTTTTGTTCTTTTATTGTTTTTTGGCTTTTTTGTTCAAAAAGAAGTTTACTAGCACAGGAAGTATGAATTCCTTATAACAAGCTTGTCCGAGAGTTTCTTTGAATGATATTAACCCTTTCAAATGGAGGTCCCATATGTGAGAAACATGTTTTTGTTTTCTTCATTGTTTCTTTTATCCAGTACCTGGCTAACCAAACATGCTTTCTAGGAAGTGAAATAAAGTCTTCGGGCCACTTCCTTATTCTCCTTGAATATACACTCGTGGGTCCAAGGAAACATTTAAAAATATTAATTTCTGGCTTGATATTGTGGTCTTCACACATTCATTGAGAATTGGGGGTTGGGGATGAATCTAATAGGGTGGAAGGTTTGCGAGGTTTTGGTTTACAAGCCAATTGGAAGTTGTAATCCTTTTGGAATACCTTGGTTATAGGGAGAATTCACTATCCTTTCACTTTTTTGCACACTTGACTTCTCTTACCGATAATATCTGTGGCCAAAGAGGAAAGACCGGAAAAGTTCAACCAAAATATGTTTCCATGCTTATCAAGTTGAGTTGTGCGTTGATATATATTCTTTCTGGTTGCTACCTTATGAGTTAAAATATGTGATGTGTTCAAGAGATTGTCTGACATGTTTTTGTAGGACCTCGTTGAGCGGATACTTGCCATCCTTTCTGATGAACAAGGTAAGATTTTTAAATCTTGATAACATTCTTCTTTATAACCTTACTTGAATTCTACAATTGAGCACTATATAGTTCCCCTTGTTTATGTGGAGATCTTCATACGTTGGGCTTCTGTTTCATAATTCTTTTGCTGGAATATGTTGAAGCTCTTAAATACATTGCTTTCGTGTTTGTTTTTTTTTTCATATTGCTTGCATGTCTTGTTTGAGGGACTAAGGGAAATCCAGTTGGTTGGGGGACTAAGGTTGAGGGGCTAAGGGAAACCCTGTTGGTTGGGGTTCAGTATATAAATGTTAAGGTCTCGAGTTCAATTATTTTTGTTTTGTTTTTTTTATAAGAAATAAGGAACATATTAATGGTGGAAAAGCATACAAAAAAGGAGATAAGATACCCCAGAAGGCCAAAGGGCTACCAAAAAGGCTTTTAATTAGCCAAAAATTTTCATGTTCTGTGAACATAAGCTGTAGTTACTTTATAACTTTAATAAGACTTGTCTCATATTTTATCAATATCTGTTTCAATTGTTTCTTTTCAGTTTCAAAAATGTGGGCAAAGAAAAATGCTGTTGGAAAGGATCAAGTGGCTAAACTTGTTGATGATACATATAGGTTTGTCTTCTGGTGTTATATATTTCTTCAAGGTTCTTGTTGACTAACTTCCACTTTTAATTCTGTAATTATTCACACGTCGCTGTTTTATAAATATATCATATCTTGTAGTGTTTCTTGTAATCATCTCAACTGGTGTTTTCTTTTTCACATTCTTTTATACCTTATGTATGCCCAGCTGTCAACTTTTATTTGTTCAAACTTCTTTCTCATGATTTTTTTTTATGCAGAAAGATGCAGGTTTCTGGGGCCACGGATTTAGCATCTAAGGGTCAAGGTGTCTCTGACAGTAGTAACATGCAGGTTAAAGGCGAAACAGAAGATTCTTTGCAATTGGATATGAAGGTTCGGTGTCTTTGTGGAAATGCCTTACAAACAGAATCGACGATTAAGGTATAACTCAAACCATTCTGTTTATGCATTTTTCTTTTTAAGTTCCTTCCATGTTTTTTTTTTGTTTTAATTATTTTGGTTCCTTTTATGGTTCCATCTCCCTTGAAACATCAGTTGCTTTTGTTCACCACTCTTTTTTACGTTCGACAGTGTGAGGATCCACGGTGCCAAGTGTGGCAGCACATTAGTTGTGTTATAGTTCCAGAGAAACTTACGGAAAGCAATCCACCATGCCCTGAACACTTTTATTGTGAGATCTGTCGTCTCAATCGTGCTGACCCGTGCGTATCTATTACCCATGTCTTCCATTTAGCCTATTGGCTTTTTATTTGTGGAATTAGGGGTTACTGAATGCAAGTCTGCCTTTTTTTAAATCAGTCAATAACTACTATCCTTCCCATAGGAATGACTGTTTGGTATGTGCAATTGAGGGCAGTGAAGTATGCTATTTGCTTGAAAGTTTCTTCTTTATGTGGTTCAGTACATTTTGGCTTGTCTGGTATATCTCTACATAGAGAAAAAAGTATTAGTTGCTTATGTTGTAGAAATAAACTGGATGTATGGGAAACAGGAATGTTTGATAATGAAATATTGAAGTACTTTCTTCTTTGAAGAAGTTAATAACATTTATTCCGCCAAAAAATTCTCATCCAAAGAAAAGAACAAATTAGTGACTAAATAGAGAAAATAGTTAAGCTTCTACACTCTAACTCCAGTATTAACCTTTTTTCGGGAGTGACACATGATTGATTTCTTTGCTTACAACACAAAATCTTTCTTTTGATGAATTTTAAAACCTTTGCAATTATCTAAATTAACGAATAGATTTCAAGTTTGTTGGATAAGGGATCTCTTGATTTCAGTTTGATGCACGTTGACCTTGAATTAATTTTTTTGGTGCCCAGGTTGATGCTTTCAATTGTATAATAAGAGTTAATTAAGTAATTTTGTTTTGTCCTTCTTTAATGATGTGCCATCTAACATTTTTTTAATACAGTTTTTGGGTTTCAGTTGCACATCCTCTGTTTCCTGCAAAGCTGATTACCACATCCTCAAACATTCCAACGGATGGGTGAGGTCACTTTATTAACTTTTGATTCAAGACCTTCTGTATCCCCCGCCTCTTGAAAAGAAAAAGAAACCCAAAAACGCTGTTTTTGTTTATGCATGGATACATTTTGTTCATTTAAGTTTAAATGGTAATGTCATATCTGTCTTTGCATTTTGGTGTTGACTTGGTAATTTCGTATGTAATTATTCATTTTCTGATATGTTGACTAATTTGAGCTCTTTCTTATAATTTCACTTAGCCATGGATTGAGGCTATCTCCTTTTTGCAGATTTCATCATGTTAGTAAAAGTCCTGTTTCTTTTAGAAAAGTGTAGATTACGATTACATGTTAAGAGTTGGAAGTAACTTGAACAAATAGATTAACAATCAAACGCTGGGGATAATAATATCTTATACGTTCAAGATCTTTCTGTCCCGATTTACTTGTTTGTTCTCAACAAGCCAGTTCTTTTTGGTCCTGTATCCCTCAGTATACCTTTAACATCATTCCCTGCATCTTCATTCTCAATTCTAGCCTGTGTCCAGTGTTTTAAAAAGTTCCTTAAGGCTTGTGCCTAGGTGCCAGGCGCAGATCTCAAGGTGAGACGCATGTGTGCTTGTGGCTTCTTATGAGCCCTATGGTGCAAAGTCCAGTGCCTTGGGGCTTCTTCATAGTTGAAAAAATATTTACTGACACTGAACGCAAAAAATCCTTGCATTTAGGGTTTTTTTTCTTCTTTATTAATTAAAAAATTACTAACCCTAGATGCTTATTGTTTAGGGTTTTCCCCGTCATATTTCTATTTCAACCAGAAGTTCTAATGTTACATTCTTATAACATATATATTGATTTTCTATATATTCTTTTTTTTTTTGACGACGTGCCTCTTGTACGAATATGTAGGACAAATCCCATGCAGAGTCTGGATAGAACGTTTCAACTCACAAGGGCCGATAAGGACTTACTTTCTAAACAGGAATATGATGTTCAGGTTGGTTAGTGCACCTTTCTTTCCCTGTAAACTGATTGATTTCTTAACTAAGTATGTCTTTGTTATGCTAGGCCTGGTGTATGCTTTTGAACGACAAGGTTCCATTCAGGATGCAATGGCCTCAGTATGCAGAGTTACAAATTAATGGTATGCTATTAATTTTACCCTATATGTATCAAAACTTTAATTAAAAAGTTCACAACTGTATTTATCTATCATATTTGTCAGTTTATAAAAAAGTAGGCATGCATTTAATTATTGATTAGGTCATGGTTGCACTATCATGTATGTATAATGATGTTTACTATGCAGTAGGACAGTTCATTTAGTTTTGACGATCAAACTTTAATTGCTTCACAGGTTTGGCTGTTCGTGCCATTAATAGGCCCGGCTCTCAACTTTTGGGGGCCAATGGTCGTGATGATGGTCCAATTGTAAGCTCTCTTATTCTGCATTGCAATTTTTGTGTATTCTCGTGGAGCATTATGTTTTCTAACGCCTAACTTTTGGACTCTTTTGTCCTGTCAGATCACACCGTGCACAAAAGATGGAATGAATAAGATAACATTAACAGGATGTGATAATCGTACTTTTTGTTTAGGGGTTCGAATTGTGAAACGGCGCACTGTTCAACAGGTAACTTTTTTGGGAACCATAGCTGTTAAATATCTTTCAAGGTTTTAGATTCTTCTGGATATCATTTTGGAGAATCTTTATATTTGTTAGACATATTTGTAATGAAGCAGCACATTTTTCCAGTGTAAATGTTTCGTTATCACTGGTGCGGTGCAGCTTCATTGTTTTGTGTATAATTGTGGGGCAGGTTTGAAAGAAATAAATACTTCTATTAATATAAAACATTTGCATGAGGGGTCAAGCCTTTATTCTTATACCGATATTCAATTGCGTCATTTCTTGTGTCTGTATGCATCTTCATAGAACTGAACTTACCTTCCCCAGTAAGTTACTAGTTTCCACTGCCAGGAGGTAATTAAGTATGTTTGAAAATTGTTGTTAGGGGAGATGGCTATTAGGAAATGGTGCTGGAGGCTATCACAAGGCATAAGCTTTTGGGCATTAGATTGATACTGGGTGCAAGGAAGAGATGGAGATGGCTGGAAAGAAATAAAATGAAGGGAAAATTGCAAAAAACTGCCCTCGAAGTATGTCGGTTGTAACAATTGCACCCCAAACTTTCAAAGTGTAAAAGTTAATCTCTCAAAACTATGAAAGTCAGACCCCTAAACCATAAAAAAATGTAAATTTTAGACTGGCTAAACTTTTAAAAAATGTGAAAATTAGACATTTAAACTTTGAAGGTTAAAATTAAACCCTCAAAACTCTAAATACTGTAAAAATTGGATCCATTTTACCCTACTTCTCTCTCATGTTTCCTATTTTCTATATTCTCTCTCTCACCCCACCTCTTCTCCCGTCAATCACTCACTCTCACTCTAATCTTGAAGAAGAATCTCTTTTATTGAAAAGAGGAAAGAAAGAACAACAGATATAGCATCACTTTTGTCTCGCATAAATTACTTGTTAAGACGAGAAGAAAAGAAAAGAAATTTGCACATCCCCTAACCTAACCCTTGAATACAAGGATAAGAAATTTTGAGTACAAAGGGTTTGATCTTTCTACCACCCTAGGATGGTCGGGATCTGTCCCATCTTCTGAGCTCTACCTATTATCTTAAGTTTTCATGTAGGAGGATTGGAATGAGATGGGAGTTGGAATTGTTGCAATGTGCACATGTTTGTATCCGTTTTATTTTTTTTAATGCCTGTCACAAATATTTCCTATCTTTTATTCTCTCAGAAATGTTAATAAGTTGGTTGTCATTGGGTGTTGCACGTGGTTTTTCTTCTTTAGATTCTAGCCATGATTCCCAAGGAGTCCGATGGTGAATGTTTTCAAGATGCTCTTGCCCGTGTTTGCCGTTGCATTTTTGGTGGGAACACTGCAGATAATGCTGATAGTGACAGTGACGTGGAGGTTGTTGCAGACTTTTTTGGGGTTAATCTACGCTGTCCTGTAAGTCTCATGCCATTTTCTGAAATACATTAGTCTTCTATATTGTATTATTATGCTTCTCATTTGAGATATTTGTTAGAAGTGGGAGGATTTCTCAATCCTTTATGGATTATGCTTGTTGCCGATTCTTTCTTTTTGTAAATGGTCAACACTTTTCATTGGTTCACTGTCGCTGGAGTTGACAAAGAAATTACAACTTTAGGGGAAGGAAAGCCAAACCATTAAAAATCACAAAAAACTCTTCTAGTGCGCATGAAGAGAACTCTTTCTATTTATGTACTCTGTCATTTTTCTCAAAATTAACACTTCGGATAGGATACGAAAAATCCAAGTATTGATCTTTTCCGCTTATGTATTCCTGTCATTTTCTCAATGAAAGCTGGTTTATCATAAAAACTAAAGATGAACTATCAATCCCAAAAGGTCCTTGTTTTAAAGATTTACATATCCAAGTTTGATGATCAACTGTTAATCTTTGCTTTGGTCATGAAATCCGAGCAAAGCCTTTATAATGTCATTTTGAAGGATCTATCCCACCAAACTCAAGTTTTTGCTTTGATCACTCAAGTCCTACTTACCTCAATTCTCCAATAATCTGCAAATAAGGATTCCATGGATGGCCATTTCACTTTAGAGGTGCCCATTATGCAAAAAGGATGATGATCGTACTTTGTGCTTTCTCTTCCTGAATTTGTGAAATTCTTCTCGCTGGCTTTGGTTGGTCTGTGCTTCTTCCCTTTGATCCTACTTGATCATCCATTCCATCACACAAAGAAGACTCGTGGTTTTGGCTTCATTTCAGCATAGCCTTTATTTGGTCGCTATTGAGAGGAGCCACAATTTTTTTTTTGATAAGATGGCATCAAATATCTTTTTTATAGTCTCTTTCTATTTTGTCTTTATCATGGTGTAAAAATGTCTCCCCTTTTGCAATCATATCACGGGCACTGTTCTTTTTCTAACTGGAGGATGTTTTTGTAACTTCCTTTGGATGGGGGTTCACCCCCTTGTATAATTTTATTTTATCAAAAACATTGTTTCTTGCCAAAAACAAATCATAATAAATGATCAAAATATGGAGATCTACTCTTATCTTGGAAAATAGTTTGGAATCAAATGGCTGATCCAACAGATCAGATAGCCGGCTGGGTGTTGCAAACCTCTAATTTTTTTTTTTTTTTTTTTTTTTGAACAAGAAACAAACTTTCCTTTTTGAGAACCTTTGGTTTATGTTTATATAATTAGTGTGTCACTCACAGTTGACTTTGACCACACTATTTTTTTAAAATTCCTGTGCCTAGGACAATAAAGGTGAATCATGTTGCAGTATTAAGCTTTTCTTATGCACCATATATGTATATATGTGGTCACGTTCTTCATTGTTTTGAAGAGTATTTCCCATACTAGATGGATATTGAGGTTGCAAGGTCTAAACCTATGTGCCCAGTGTGAACTTAAGAAGTTCCTTTGTCCTCCATTATTTGAGTTAGTTGGATAATTTCATGATAAAAGTATGTTACAGTGACTTGACATTCATTAGATGGTTTCAATGTCTAAATTTTGGTTGTCAAACTGAAGTGAGTATAAACGCTAGTATGGGATACTCATCAGCTTGTAATTTGGTATTTCTAGTTGGCTAACCACTGGAAAAATTGTTTTGGGTTTTACTTGTGTGCATGCATATCCAATTCCACAGATTGTAGAGAACATTGTTGCAAGAATTGGCCTCAATATTGTGTAATTAAGGAAAGATGGTTGAAGCCAGAGTGCATACTCAATTTTTTGCTAGGAAGTTCTTATATTATTTTTGGAGTTACACTTGTGTTGCAAAAATTATTTATTGGTAATAATCTGTATTATTTCTTTGTGGGCTTCCGTTCCCTAGATGAGTGGTTCAAGAATGAAGATTGCTGGACGGTTTAAACCTTGTGCGCACATGGGCTGCTTTGATCTTGAAGTGTTTGTAGAAATGAATCAACGCTCAAGGAAGGCAAGTTGTTTTTTCAATTTCTTATGCTAATCTTCTTATATTAAACTGTTTGTATTTTTACTGCAGTGGCAGTGCCCAATCTGTCTGAAGAACTATGCGCTGGAGAATGTTATCATAGACCCTTATTTCAACCGTATAACATCTATGGTACTGTCTTTTCTGCATTCTTCAGCTACATTTTACCGGTGAAATTAATTTAATCCTGTCATACTATGGTTCTACAGATGAGACATTGTGGAGAAGATGTTACAGAAATTGACGTTAAGCCTGATGGTTCCTGGCGTGTGAGGTCTAAAACTGAAAGCGAGCGCAGGGATCTTGGTGACCTTTGGCTGTGGCACTCCCCTGACGGCACTTTGTGCGTTAGTAACGAAGAAGTTAAACCAAAGATGGAAGCATCAAAGCAGATAAAGCATGAAGATGGATTAGAGCGTGGTCTGAAACTTGGCATCAGGAGGAATAGTAATGGGTTTTGGGAAGTCAGCAGACCTGAAGATATCAATACTTTCTCTGGTAATAGAATGGGGGAGAATTATGAGAACCATGACCACAAGATTATCCCAATGAGCAGCAGTGCCACTGACAGTAGGGATGGTGAAGATCCAAGTGTAAACCAGGGTGGTGTAAACTTGGATCTCTCTAATAATAATGGGATTGAGATGGATTCTCTTTCCTTACATGTTGACTCAGCATATGGATTTACCGAACAAAATCCTATTGCTCCAGCTGGTGATGTCATTGTTCTAAGTGATTCAGATGAAGATAATGACATTTTAGTTACGTCTGGAACTGTTTATCAGACGAACCATACAGATGCAGATGAGGTTCCTTTCTCCATGCCACCTCCTGGACACACAGATACATATCCCGATGATCCAACTCTATTATCTTCTGGAAATTCATGCTTGGGTCTTTTTAATGCCCACGATGAGGTTGATTTTGGAATGTCTTGGTCATTACCTCCTGGAACACAAGGAGGTGCTGGGTTCCAATTGTTTAGCAACAATGCAGTTTTATCAGATGATTTAGTTGACTTGCAGCATAACTCCATCAATTGTTCCTCAATGAATGGCTATGCAGTGGCCCCAGAGGCAGCTATAAGTCCCACTTCTCTTGTTCCAGATTCTTCAATTGGTCGTACTGATGGTAACATGAACGATAGCTTGGTTGATAATCCATTAGCTTTTGCTGGTGATGATCCATCTCTTCAAATATTTCTTCCTACAAGGCCTTCAGATGCGCCTATGCAGTCTGATTTCAGAGATGAGGTTGATGTATCAAATGGTGTTCATACTGATGACTGGATCTCTCTCAGGCTTGGGGGTGATTTAGGTGGTAGCAATGTGGAGTCAACAACGGCCAAGGGACTGAATTCAAGACAGCATATTCCATCAACTGGAGGCGAAATCAATTCATTGTCTGGTACTGGTTAGTTATTTTCCACTTCCTCTCCTGTTGAATTGTGAGGATTGGTTAGAATTCAATGATGGTTGCAGATCTGAAACGCATGCATTGTTTGAATAGATCTTTTGTAGTTACAGCAATTTTTTGCCTGGATATTTTTTTTATTTTCCTTCACGTTCCTCACCAATGCCTTGTGACTTTTCACTATATCAGTGAAAAGTGTTACTTGTTTGCCGTCCTTTGCTCCTCCACTTCAGACTTTTATATTCTTTTGGATCTTTTCAATTTTGGATTGGACAAAATTGGTTTTTGCATGTAATTATCTTGTTTATGCATATGTCTATTGTTTTCTGGCCGTTTTCTTATGATCTTGCTCATATACTTCATTATTTCCTGTAGAAAGAACATGCCCAAATGATCTCTGAAATTATACTCGGTGGAGGGCTTTTTTGTAACCTCTAGGCCTGTGAGGAGGCTTTCATCCCCCTTTTGTACATGTCATCACATCAATGAAATCATGCTTCTGAAAAATAAAAACTCAATTCCAGCTTCTCTTGCTTCTGCATTTGCTTTTATTCGAAGTTCTGGTGTATTCTTGATTTTGAGGCTAACTATATTGTTGCATCAGCTTCTCTGCTTCTTGGAATGAATGACGTTAGACATGAGAAAGCAAGCCGGCAAAGATCAGATAGCCCATTCTCCTTCCCTCGCCAGAAGCGTTCTGTCAGACAGCGGATGTACCTTTCTATAGACTCCGATTCAGAGTAGGCTTTGTACCTTAGATGACCAAGAATTATTGCTGCTCTTATTTGATTTCTTTCTGGGGACAGGCAAGCTCGTAAATATTCATTTTGGTTCATCTCTTCTTCAAACTTCCAAGTATGTTCCCCCATATTTTATGGGTAAGAAAGTTGATAAACGAGCAATCGTCAAGGACCAAAGCTAGTGGAGGGAATCTGGCCAGCACAGTGGAAATGGATAATGGATATTATACAACAACACCCAACTCTCTTCAATTCTCTGATTATTGGTGACGCCAAAGGCCTAATGTGATAGAGGATGGCAGGATGGTCGGACGACTTGTGTGCTTGTAGTTCCAGTGCGGGTGAAACTGTACAGAGAGAGATGGTCATGAATTGGGTAGTCGTCATGTAATACAATTTTTTTTCCTCTACGATGAGAGCAATTAGGTGTATATATCTTTGATTGAGATTTAGTTTATTTATAGAAATTAATTTTACACCAGAAAGAAAGTTTAATGTTTAATTGGCGTGACCGTTCTACATATCATCCTGTGGAAACTGAACGAGTGGTTGCTTCCCATCTTTCCTTGTTGCAACGCTTTCGAAAAGCACTACTTCAAATACAATCATTGCCAATGATAATCATTAAGAAATTTCATTGCATCTATTTTGTTGTCTTGGTTTTGAATTTGATCTTGGAAATTTGTATACTCGTATCATCATATTGTAAATGACTTAGACTCCAATAACCGTCGAAGTTAGCAGGTATTGTTACTTTTTGGGTTTTTACTCAGGCAAGGAGTAACACAACCGATGTGGGGTGAAACAAGTCGTTTGTGGGGTGGAACGAGTCATTCTCTTCCCCAACCGATGTGGGATCTCACAATCCACTTCTCCAATTGATGTGGGATCCCCCCAATTCACCCCTTCGGGGCCCAGAGTCCTTGTTGGCACACCGCCTCGTGTCCACCCCCTTCGGAGCTCAACATCCTCGTTGGTACATCGCCTGGTGTCCAGCTCTAATACCATTTGTAACGGCTCAAATCTACCGCTAACAAATATTGTTCTCTGTGGGCTTTCCCTTTCGAACTTCTCAAAGTTTTTAAAATGCATCTCCACACCCCTACAAAGAATGTTTCGTTCTCTCCAATCAATGTGGGATTTCACAATTCACCTTCTTTCAGAGCCCGGTGAACCAATCTCCTTTTCAACCGATATGAAATCTCATGACTAAAGAATGACCTTTCCGCATACATAAAGATACTTTTATAACTTAGACTAAAAAAACATTGAATAATCAGACAATATAAAGCTCCTGCACGTCATCATGAAAATGAAAATGGGAATTGCCTACTGGGGGTTCAATTTTGAGTACACTACAAGTAAAACCATTGGAAATCGGCCTTCCTACGAAACTGAGCGGCCTGTTAGTTTTGTGAAATCTTATTCTCAGAACCAACTTTTAGCCAATTTCAACAATGGGTTCAAGTGTAAAAAAGCCGCACCCATGAACTTGGCCTCTGGTTGAGCTGTCTGTCGAAACATCAAAGACAACTTCAACAGTAACAAAGTGAGCCTCTGATTCATCATAGGACATACATGAAACTTGGTACAAAACTCATAACAGCTTTAACCCAAATGAACAGACAGCATTGACATGGCCATAATAGAGTTTGGATTTGGTCAAGGGTATGCATTCGGTCCAAAGGAACATGTTTAACCATCAGAAGTTCGCATCCGTTCAATCATCGGAAGTCGCTGATTTGGGACGTCTGAAACTCTCACAGCCAGGGCAATTGTGCAAGCTCTCGTGAATATAAATATCACAATCAAGACAGAAGTGTTGTTTGCACTTTGGGCAAGAAACTCGGATGCCTGGGCTGTTACCTGTACCTAATATGAACAGAATGTACATTTCAATGAGTCAAAAGTTCGATGAACAGTGCAGAAATCATCCATATTTCTTCATAAAGTTGCTTCTATTGCCTTAAACAGGATCACATATGAGCAATGTAATAATCTTAAGTCACCCAATACAGAGACAACTTAAATCCCCATGAGATTGTTTCAGCATAGTACTGATGCAGCACAAAATTAGTAATGAAGAACGACCAAACCGTGAACAGACATTCTTTGCTTTAGGAATCAGACATTACGGGCCATTCGAAAATAGCACCCAGCTTAAAGAACCCCAAGTAAGAAAGACAAAAAGTCTGTTCTTTCCACTCCACCTGATTTTAAGGTATCCACGCTCACTAATCCGACACGTACATTATATTATAAGAAGACCGTAATTCCAAGTATCATGTTTATTTGAGTTCTTACCAGGATTTGTGAAGTTTTCTTGGCAGCCAAAGCAAACTTTCGGTAGTTGATGTCGTGGATCATGAAATAGTTTATCAGAAACTTCATCAAATGGTATAATCGGAAAGAGATGATGGTACGACCTAGCCAAATGAGGTGAAGAAATAAGTGTCAATCCACAAATTCGACACTCAGTTGGGAGCTCGCAAACTCGAGCTTTGCATCGAGGGCAAGTATAGCCCCCTCCAACTTTAGCTTCCTTGTGACACGAACAAATCGCAATAGAACTCTCCCCTGCTCTTTGTGGAAACCCCATCTTGATCAAATTAGGCATTGCAGAGTCTGCTATTGCTGGGGGTGGAGGTGCGTGCTCTAATAGCAACTCTTTGAAATGGGACTACAAAAAAGGCAAGTTTTTCACAAACATTTAGCGAAGTACTCCCATATAAAAACATCAACAGAGTCTTGCTGCAGTAATTTTATGGTTAGTTCTTCATTTTAGGAAACCGACACATCCAATTAAACTCACCTCATCCAATGCGACCGAGTACGAGCCACCGGTTTCCTGACACAGATGTCTGCATATAAAAAGTTCAGCAGTAAGACCAATAACTGAACACCTTATTTTAGATGTTTTGCATTTCTGAACTGTCTCCATTATATCTCCAGGATCACAGGAATTGAGAGCAGAGTATAAGATTAAAACTTCTCTATGCCCATATGATGGTATTTGATTTAGATAGCCACAAACAAGATCCAGACCATTCTGCAAGGATGCTTCACCTGAGCATTCCAGTTTCCCCATTAATGCTTTAACATGGGACTCAGGACTTCCACCAAGATCTGTTAAGCTATGAGCAACTCCATCCTTTATAGTCACCAAACCAATCTGACTGAGAGGATTTTGGTCAAAGAATTCCCTGACAAAAGCTTCCACATGTTTTGCAACCACAGCCATTCGACTCGGTCGAAAATCCATTTCCGCTGCTGCCTGCACGTCGAGAGATACGCAAAATAAGAGAAATAGATAAGGAAAAACCACCATTTCATCACTTCTACAGTTCCTATGGACAGAAATTCATGCTCTAAACTAAACTCATTCACAAAATACTTCCCAGACCCTTCCTAACATAATCAGAGAACAAACAAGTTGGGAAAATGAGATTATACCACATTATAGTTCTTGGGAGAAGTCCATGTTTGATAATCATTTGATTGTTAGTATTTGGTTTCTGGAAATTAAGATTACTTGAAAGTTTGTTTGTTTTGTGATCTACTCCATATTTTCAATGAAAAACATTTCAGCAGAGATTCTATGCATTTAACTTGATGAACATCACAAATCCCTTTTCTCCATAAGAACATCAAAAGCGAAGGCATAGGTGAAATTAAATTAAATAGCAGGAAGTAATAGAGACATGAATGAACAGGGAAACCAACCCTGGAGAAATCAATGACGACATATAGATAGCGAATAAGACCCTTTTGAATTCGAGCAGTGGTTGCTAAGGAAGAAAGTGAACGAAGACGTCTGCGATATTGGGCATGGAAAATGGCCTTATTGTCAATCGGCCGAAGAAGCCCAGACTCGTCCTCTTGTAGGGCTTCCCACGACCTATCATCCGCATAAGTCCTTTCCCAGGCCGCCATTCCGCCATTGGCATCGTCATCATCGTCTTCTTCTTCGACCTCACCATTTAATCGCCGATTTTCGCCATTGTTCATGGTTTTTCCTAAGGAATTTCTTGAGGGTTTTGGAATGAGATCAAATTGATGAACCCCCAATATCGAAAACAATCTATACTTGGAGAACAAGCAGCATTAGGGGAGTTAAAGAGTAACAGTAGGTAGGTCAAAAGAATTGGAAAAATGAGGGCCAATTCGGGGATTGAAGGTGCGCTGAGGAATCGATAATGACGAACTGAGGTGGATATGAATTTGATGGGTGGGATTCGAGTGTGAAGAGAAGAGATGAGAGAACAGTGGCAGTTGTAATGGTGTTCAGTGGCAGAGGCAGAAAGTGAGCGCTTAGGAAATGTTTCGGCGTAGACTGTACTTGTAATGCTAATGTCATTGGGATTTTTTAGGGATGCCTAATTTTTTTTTGGGCCATCATCTTTCAAACCCATGTGGTTGTATAGATAAATCTTTCGGGGGTTGTTGATACTTTCTTGTCGGTTCCTTCTTTCATTACCCGAGCTTGAAGAAGGAAGAGATAAGGGAGTCTTATGGAGAACGTGGTTAGAAATCTATAATAGAGTTCAGATCGCTCCCAGTGATCTCAGTCGGTTCGGTTGTGTTTGACATTTTTCTTCATGGAGAAGGAGGAGATAAGAGGGCTCTACGAAGAATATGGTCAAAAATCCAGAATAGAGTCCAGATCGCTTCCGGTAATCTCAGTTGGTTCGGATTGCGTCTAGGCCTCTCTTCAACTTCTTTACTTGATATGCACTTAATCATGTTCAAGTTACCTTACATTTTAGTTCTATTTTCTTTAAACTTTTTTTAAATTATAAAAACACTCTTTTACATCATAAAAACACTCTTATTCATTTAAAAAATTTGAAAATTATACTTAATATTTCATAAAGATTTCACAATTATCGAATAAATATGTTAGAAGATTAGATAGAGAATCTAGATAAGATAACTTGGTATCGACTTTTTATCCAACATAAGATTAAAATTTCTACTATCAATAACATTAAAACATTTACATTTTAAAAATATAGAGATATTTTTTAAACAAAGAATATTTTAATTATATATAATTTAGCCATAGCCATTTTTTCTCTTAAAGTTTGAAGAGATATCTGCCTACCTCAAATACATTCCAAGATCAAATCATCATGGTTAGAATGAAGAATAAGATCGAGAACAATAAATTGTGCATTCAATTAATTTCATTCTAATTTATTTGATTAATTTTAATCATGTTCGAACTTGTAAATAGAACTAAAAGTGGTAGTTAATGGCAATCTCACATCTAAAAGGTGTGGGGAAATGATAAGACGACTTAAAGTTGTGTAAAACAAAAAGGCAGCCAAACAGAATTGTAAACTGTTCTTTGACAATTTCGGATTCAGGATCCTTGTGAATTGTGGTCAGTACAAACTATTGAAGAACTCCGACTAGGATACATCAACATTCAATCTGGGAAACTAAAGTTCTAAGCTTTCAGTAGGTAGGTCGACCCTAAGCAATTCCCCCAGGATGCATGTTTGTACAAAGGAGAAAAATTGTTGCATAAGCACATGTTTTGTTAGTTTCATGTAGCAGATATAGTGAGAAGAATGATGAAACCAAAAACACACATTGACTCACTCAGTCTACAGGCTCTGAATTCAGAACCGGATGAACTCTTAGTGCAGAAGAACCAAGGTGCATACCTCGAATGATTCCGTCGTATCCGACCTTGACTCTGTGACACAGGAGCAATATGGCGTCCCACAATGCTGTTCTTCCCTGAAAATAAAGATCATAACAGTTATTGTTGTCCCAATGACGTTTCAGATCAGATCGATTTTGGAACGTAACATTAAACATTATGTAATCTATGATATTGAACGAAGTCTAAGAATGATTTGAGCAAATAACGCGTTCAAAGGAAAACAACCTGAAGGGAAAACTGAAGCTTCTTATCCCAATACAAAGAGAAAACTGGGGGACTTTTCCTCCCAACAGCCAGTATGCAAGCTCCAGGGTGGATAATGGAAGGAGAACCATATATTATTGCTATGTACTTCTCGGGAAACCGTTCTTTTGGAGGAAGAACCCCCAAGAACAAAGGATTTTTACTGGACTGAGCTCCGGCATAGGTTGAAGGATCTAGATGTAGCATCCACTTCGGATGCTCAAGGTAAGCACAGAATAAATACAAGAGTAAGTGAGAATCGGTTGGAAGGTCAAGTGTCCATTTCTTGTTCTTCTTATCATATACCTCTCCAGTCACAAGATACTCGTAATTTTTCAAGCAGGATCCTTCAGAAAGCTCTGTGAAATTGGTAGTGGTCCAAATGTCAATTTAAAAAATGTAATCTACCATCTATTTTACAGAATTTAGATAGATGAATTAGTGGGAAAAGGGGAAAACGTGATAAACTGATCATATAGGATCTACGCCAACCTTTGATTCTTTGTGCTGTATAATCTGCTCGAATGCTACTTTGAGGCAGCAAGCCCTTGACCAATTCACCCTTCATCAAAGCAAGAAGTTTCTGGTGGTCTACAATGGCATCAACACACTCTTGCATGATGGGAACCGAGGGATTCTGCTGAGGAGACCGTTGTATATTCACTAGAGGCATCTTAACTGCATTGAAGATAGATGATTGCAAACAAAGCAATAATTATTACTATTATTATTTCTATAGAAAAGTAAGCTTCTTTTACTGAGACTGATGATAGAACAAGCAAATCAATCATAACCTAAACTCAAAAAAGGAAAAAAAAATAATCAATTATAACCAGAAACCCATAGAAACATAAATTCTAGAAACTTTTGAAAAAAAATAAAAGGAAAACCTTACTTTTAGAAGCATCTATGGATTGCACAAGCGTTGCTCGTAACTGGTGGAGAAGTCCATCTTCATCAATGGCCAATGTTGGTTGCCATTCATTAGTCCTGTCAACGGAAGACACAGTAGGAAGGGTTCCAGAGGAATCGCCTACTGGACTTACTGTAATTGAGATACCGAGTTTAGCAGCCACTTCCTTTACCTTAAAGAACCATGAAGTTTAGCAGATTAATAATGTGCAAAGGATGTGTAAACTATCAAAATAATCATTGGTTTCATGTTTGTAACTCATCGTGCAACTAAGCAAAGACCACTCTCAAACACAGTTATAAATCAGACCAGTTTGATTCACACGTAAATCTCCATAATGAGACATACGAGGAAAAATGGAAATATTGGGAATATAAGTCATATGCCAACAACTATAGCTCCACAAGAACTAGAAATCTAGACACTAAAAAATTGAAATGTTCTAATATACAGGTTAAATTATACGCTATATCACAGGATTATATATATTTTTTTCCATGAAATATAATCTATATTTACACCAAAAACTTTATCACAACAAGTTAACATGCCCGATAGAATTCCTAAATTGTGGTTTATGAAAATCATTGAAATCCGAGTCAAGGAAAACAAAACTTAATTACTAAAGCACAAAGTAGACCAACCGTACCTGAACATGACTGGTTTCAATCTTTTCTACAAGAGGATTAAGCAGAATAGAAGAAAACCATTGCCTAAGACGATCACGCCATTCCTCGATTTGGGGATATACTCCCAAATGCTTGAAAGCTTCAACCATTTCCTCCATAGACATTGGAGAGGGAGCATCACCCTCTCCTTTCTTAGGAGGAGTTTTGAATTTCTGTGAACTTGGAGACATTCTTACAGGCCTCAAGGGAGTACTTCTGGTAGTTCCAGAGGTATTAGCTGAAGTATCAACAGTACTGGGACTGGTTTTACCAACACTGCTGATGGTGGGGGGTGGAGTAGCTAATTTTCCTGCAGACTCAGTTAACTTTTCATCTACTTCAGTAAGAAATCGTTCAAATTCTTCTTCGGACGTAATTTCTTTCAGAGAGGATACTCGTTTGCTTGACCATGAGGTACAAACCACAGAATCCCGTCCCGATGAACTCAGGCCAGAAGGCAATGGTGAGGCCACTCCAGAGACAAGATAAAACGAAGAATCAGAACCAGGGGACTTTGCAGGCGTTGTGAAAGACTGCATTTTACTTCCACTGACAGAGTTTGATTTATCTGTGTTTCTTTGAGATGAATAACCAAAACTGCCCATAGATTGATGAAGAGGAACAAGAACATCAGAAGAAGGAGGTGATGAGTAGGGTTTAGATTTTGGAGGTTTTAATGCCTTTTCAGATGTCCCATTCTCAACCTTTGGTTTTAATCCCATAAGCCCTAGCTGACGCTTGGAAAGAGGTGTTTGATCCTTGGAACCATTAGAGGCAGATACAACAGACACACCACCACTAAATCTTCTTCTATACAAGAATATTGCTTTGAAGAAAGCTAATACTGTTCCCAAAAATACTAAGCCTACCACTGTCTGTACAGCCTTGGCAGAAACATCTGAAGTATTGAAAAGGATGATATTCAAAAAAAGCAATACAGCCATAAGTGTTCAACGTGGTAGCTTAAACTCAAAGCAAACATACACAAATGAGAATAATATAGTAACTTACAGGCCGCCTCTTCAGGAATGTTTTTCACCTTCAAGCTGTCGATAATCGCATTCTCCCTTCATTAATTCAGAAGAAAAAGAATGCATTAGCTTCAGTTAACCGAGAAAACCAAAACCAAGAGCATAAAAGAAAATCTGAAGAAAAAATTCAGCAGAACTCTTTCTCAAGTACTCGTAATTTCTCGTTCACATTCAAGACAACATCCATAAAATCCTCATTCAGAACTAACGAAAAGCTTCACAGTCCACACAAAACAAAGCTACAGACAGAAAACGAAGATCGAAAAGTTCACTAAATAAAAAGGACGCAGCAGATCAAACTTTACCAGGAAACAATGCGAAGGAAGGCAAATGCAGATGCAGAGGAGAGGGAGAAGATGCAGAGGAAGGTGAACTTGGAAGGTTGGATGCTATTGACGGTTAAAGCGGCGGATAATGCCGGGTTCTGGTACGCCGAGAACTTCAAGGGCTTCGGAGAAGAAGAGCCATCGGCTCTTCCGCCATTTCCGGCAGCTTCCATCCGTATCAGGTCTGAATTTGAGATCCGATTTAGGGTTTTTGAAACAGAAACAGGTATTCGATCAGTACGCTACGACATTGGGGAAGACTTCTCAAAGATGCTCTTCTTGACAGAACCTTCGGCTTCAGTCCCTGCGTTTGAAAACGAACTAAAACCCATAACTTCCCAGGGTTTATCCCTTTCTCCCTTCTTCTACATTTTCCCTTTCTCTCCGTGAATAATTTTTTAATTTTTTATTTATTTTTTTATTTTAAATATTGAAATTAGTATAAAATTTTGACATTTGTGAGAGGTTATTTATATTTTTCGCTATTTTTTTTGTTTTTTTTTTATCATTTATAAATATTTCAAAATTGAAATTTAGATCGGTTGATTTTTCATCTATAATAGGGTAGGTTACATGGTCGGGGTTGTGTTGGGTTGAGAGATTTTTTTTTTACCCAACCCAAAAATTTGGGTTGGTTGGATAACCCAATCCAAAACTTTTCACAACCCAACCTAACTCTTTATCTTCGAGTTGGGTTCGGGTTGGATACTGGGTTCTCAATTTTTTTAATTTTATTTATCCACGAGATACCATCTTAAATAAAATATATTAAAAGTTTGCCAACAAAACAAACCCAAATCAATTTATAATTATTGACAAAAAAAAAATATATATATATGTATATATATATATATATAATCAATAATAATAATAAATAAATTCAATAAAAATTTAGGAACAAAAATGGTACGATATTGTCATAAAACTAAGAATAACTAAATACCAACCTTTCTTGAGAATTGATTAAATAATAAAAATGTAAGAATAAATCATAAAATTAAATAAATAATAAAAATGATTAATTTAAAAGTATTGTATATAATAAAAATAAAAAATATATAAATATGTTTATTGAAATATGCTATTATATTATAATTTAAAATATGCTTTAAAATTATTTATATATAATTTATGAACAATTAACCCATAAGAATTTGTTTCAAAATTATATAAAAGAAATTAAACAAAATAATAAAAAGAAAAGGTATATATATTAGATGTTAAAAATAATAAAATAACAAAATAATATAACGGGAATATCCTTATACTGGACTCAGTACGCAACTCTATTAACATGAAATGATTTTTAATATATTTTATATATTTTTATTTGGCTCGGGTCAACCCGACAATTTTGCTCACGAACCCGAAATTAAACCGATTCAGTTCGAGTTTAGAAAAATGAACCCAACCCTACACGAAATGCTAATCCAACCCAATCCAACCCTTATAATTCGGGTTGGATTGGTTCGGATTGTCGGATTGTCGAGTTAAATAGACACTCCTATAATACGGTATGTGAAAGATTATAAAATAATATTACAATTTTTTAAAAACTTGAAACTCAAAGTTTAAATCTTATTCCTATCAAAATAATTATTCCACTAATAACTCCCTTTCTCACTAAAATTTATAATAAATACAAATGAACAATATATACATAATCAAATAATAATAGGCTTCTACCACACAAACGTCGATGTTTTAGCTCAAACCAAAATTTATGTGATATGGGTTTCGGTTTCTCCTTCGTGAACTTCACTGATCTCTCCTATTTTTATTCCTATTGACCTATCTACAACTATAGATTCATCTTTTATTGCTGCAGTTTCTGTGGGTTCTTCAACAATCTCATTAGACACAATGTGAAGATAATTGAGCTCAGAAAAAGTGGGGGCTCGATGATGGAAAGGGGTCATCTCTTGGGAGCTTTGGGCTTTGCTGCTGCTCTCGAATACCATCGACGACAAGCGCCCAGCGACGAAGGGAGACGATCCCTCTTGGTGTTGGCTTGGGTCCAGGTCGTTGGGGTACTGGTGATGGTTACTCTGTTTTCTCTTTTGCTTCACATCTTGGTGCCATTTCCTTATGGCTTTGGCGGTATGTTCTTCTAATGCGGCAGCTTTGAACTGTGACCCCATCTGATCATATACAAGTACATTCAAAGTAGACGTCAAATATTCGAATCTCCACTTCGAGAATAAGATACTTTACTCATTGATGTATTTACCTGTGTGACAAGAGCATAGAGAGGTAGAGTACTGTAGCTGCACAACACTTGGACTGTGACCCTACAATAATTAACATTTTAAAAATTGTTACATATGGATTTTGAAGCTTAAAAATAACTATAAGTAGATCAATGAAGTTGTTAGATGACACTTACGCCAAGACTATTCTTATAATGATGACCACCAACTTTTCATGGTAGCAAGATTTAATCCCATATTGTAGCTGAAAATGTACAACGGAACTTAATGTAAACAAATCGTAAAAAGAAAAGAAAACGAAGAATAATAAATATGCATAAATTTTTACCGTGACCCAAATGATAAAAGAAAGCTCGAATGCATTCTGAAAATGAAAAGGAAGGAGAAGAAAAGTGATCAATTGTGGGTAAAGAAGTTGGATTGGAGAATATGTTAGATAATTTACCATAAACAAGGTGAAATGTAGGAGGGTAAGAACAAATTTGGGGTGATTGAACCAGAAGAGATCATCACTTGGTTCAACCATTGGGGCTCCTTTGATCACATCGGTCTTGTGTTGAAGCTCAAGGGCAAGCCTTGCTACGATCACTTCAAGCTTTGTTCCAAGAGCTAGCACTATCTACATGGTGCAACAATTCAATGTTCCCAACTGAGAATGTTTGTGAAAGTTCTCTATTTATAATCAAATAAATTAGAATGATATGGAAATAGTAATAAATGAAAAAAAAAAACAATAAATATAAAGATATCTAGGATAAAAAGATATATATCTAGATATTTGGCTTATAATAAAATATCAAATATGATATATGGTAAACTATTATTTAATTCGTATTTACCTATCAATCATCTCTCACCGATGGTAAAAATGTATTTAGCAAATGATAGTAAACTTACAATTAGTGGAAGAAAAGACACCCACAGATATGCATTCCAACCTGACATATATACAAATATATTTTTCAGCCAATTTTTAGTAAATAAATAAAATAAAAAATGCAAAAGCTTATAAACTAATGGGAAAAAAACTTACCATGCACATCTACGAGGATGAAGATAACTACTATGAGCCACATGAAAGGACTGAATCAAAGAAAAAAAATAGTAAATTATAAAAAGATAAAAAAATAAAAGTTACCGTCCAAATGGAGCGGGTAAAGATTACAAACCTCATGCCAACGACGACTTTGAAGTCATCATGCAACGATCTTTCAATGTACTTTTGGAAGTTAAAAGAAGTGTTTCCACGTATGTGAGTCTGTTCAAAATGAAAACAATAAATTGCTCTTACACTAAATAGAAAATGAAAAACGAAATCCAAATATAAAGAAATTGTACGGTACCGATATGAAACCATGACGAAGGGTTAGGTAATCAACTTTGGCAACTGAACGAAAGAATTGTCTAAAGAAACATTTCTGCAAATTTTTCAGAACACATTAATTGCATCAAATTTTCAAATTTTGAACACCCACTTTCAATAATTTATATATAACATTTAAGGCTACAGAGACCCAATTGAAATAGCTTATAAACAAATATAAAAATAAAATAAAAAAAAATAAAAAAAAATTTACCGTCCAAAGAAGTAATGGTGGTGTGGCACAAGAACTAATATGTCGACGTCCAAACGTTGTTTGCCTTGTGAATCTAAAACGATTAGGATCTAACCGTCCGAAAAAAAATCAAAATTAATCCATAAAAGTTACCTCATCTAAAAAAAGACATTTAATATTTAATTTATTGGCTATATCAATTTGCATAGTAAACATTTATTTTTTAAAATTTAAGATATACTCTAAGGTAACTAGACGTCTAACTAAAAAAAGACATTTATTTTTACTTCCAATCATTTTTCTTCATTTACTTTTATAAAAGTCTAAAGTTAATCCTATAAATATATTAATTATCTAACTCACGGTCTATTTATGAAAGTCAAAAAGTAGCACCATGTATATGATAGCATATTAATTTCCCAACGTTACTTAATTAGACAATTAATATTGGAGACTAATTTGGTATGATTATGAAGCATGAAGTGAAATAATTTCAATTACCATAAATATAATTAAATAATTTCAATTACCATTGGCCACTTGATAATCCAAGGTATGAGTTTCTTCCTCCCAAGCTTTCCAACGCCTCATCTGTTTAAATTTCATTCAAATATAAAGAAAAAAAAAATGTTTTAAAAAAAAAAAACAAAAAACCCAAATTCAATAGGGGACCGATTCAAATATTATTGGGTCCAAATTTAATTTAAATTAAACTAAAAATAATAATATTTGACTTATGATAACGACAGCCAAATTTCTTGAGCCATGAAAACGACAACCGTAGCTGCCGTTTTAAAGCATTCCAGAATTTTGTAGTCTAACAAATAAATGATGCCTCAAAGAAAGTCAACAACAAACCTACGAAGTCTTTTTCTTTATTTATTATTTTTTGAAATAAAAAACCTTGTTCGTTTGCCCTCTAATAAATATTTATATAAACTAATTTTAACGCAACGTATTCTCGACCATAGAAATTTTAAATTGTTTTAGAATTAGAATTTATATTTTATTAATACAATAACGTAACCATCTCAAATAAAACTTAAAAAAAATATATATATATATATATATTATATTTATATCTTATTTTACTCCTCGCTTTCCCATTTTTTGTAGTTTTCATTTATTTAATGTACACATGTTTTGCCTTTTCGTCTACCTAATAACATATTATTTAAAATATTTACTCAATATATATTTATATAATTTAATTTTTTAAAATAATAGGAATTAATAGGAAGGACAAAATAGTAATAATAATAAATAAGAGAGATAGAGAAGACCTTGGCCTTTCCCAACGCCATGGTGAGGACACTGTAAACAATCTGCATAACAGCCAACACGAAGATGAAGTTGTTCAGTTGATTCATTCCTCCTTGCGATATCAGCGAGGTCTTCCCCTGCCAACGCAATTCATAATCAATTGATCATTAATTCAAACAGCAAAACTTTAATTTCACTGTTTTTTACTCCAATTCTTCAATTGAGTTCGATTAACTCGACTCATCTTTGACTCAGTCAGTACCTTCGCAGTACAGTAATCCGAAGATGAAGAAGATGATGAAGAAGATGATGAAGAAGAAGAATCATCACCACCACCACTATCTTCACTTTCTGCTGCGAGGCTCACGAATTTTTCCATCATCCATGAAAACGACCGATTTGCAGAGGAGGCTGATCGCGATTGTTCCATCTCCAGATTCTTATCTGCTTTGATCTGTATTTCTCTCTGGCATGGAAGCATCGTATACGCTACGCTATTCGGAATACAAATCTTCGATACCGGTTGTTGCGTTACCGTCAGTGTTAGCGACATGAACCCTAGCAGCATCAGAACTGCTTCGGTAGCGAAATCGTTAATCGTTCATCCAAATTCGATTTAATTACATTCGATTTCAGAAATGGAAACCGTACCTGATTTTAGCTTCTCAACCGCATCGAATAATGCCGTTTTCCTCTTCCGCTTCAGCCACTGCGCCAAAATCAAAATCAAAATCAAAATCAAAATCAAAATCAAACCGAATCAAATTTCAAATCAAACGTTCCTCTGAGATCGATTTCTCCTTTTCTCCTTTTCTCCTCTCAAGTTCAATTGAAAATTAGGTTTACACTTACATTGGAGAGGAGATGAATCAAATGCTCGAGGAACAGAGAGAGAGAGATAAAGATGAAGCAGACGGCAGCAACGGCCCAAGTCGGCGTGAATTGCAGCGACGAAGGATCCACGGCAGCGGCGGCCATTAAAACGACCACCGGCACAAAATCAAAATATAAAAATCAAAGAACTCCAAAGAAGAAGGAGAGGATCTTGATTGTCTGAACGTGAGAAGGAGGAGATGATCTAATATTGATAATGAATGTGTTGAAAAATTGAAATGTAAACCAAATCAGTAGAGCAAGACTTTTGGAGGCGATTGGAGTCTTTGAGATGAAGGCTCTGTTTCCGCTCGCTCGCTGCACCTGTACTACTTGGTGGAGGTTTTGTCTGAGGCGCCGTGTAGTTTAGCAACAATAGGAATTTAATGCCGTTTGATATGAACTAGCTTTTTATTTATATTCCTCTTTATTTATTATCATTTATTTTCCTAATTTGACCTCAATTAACCGATAAACGGAAGCTGTCGGAACTTAAATTACAACTTTAACCTTAAATTTTTTAATTTTTATATATAAAAGTGTGATTAATAAATTTTTAAGTGAAAATAATTTTTAATTTTAAAAAGTCTTAATTCATCATTTAATATGTTTTAGAATAATCGGCCTTTTTAACTTATTTCACATTTTTTAAATTCATAAATGTGCTACATACAAAATTTAAAATTTAATTTTTATTTAGTAAATCAATTATTTAAAATATATATATATATTAACAAATTTATTAGATATCAGTTAGTTCAAAACATTATTAAACACACTCGATAAAGAGTAAATGGATATAACTTAAAAATTTATGAATTAAATTTGCAACTTAATCAATTTTATGTATACTTTAGTATTCTAGTAAATTAGACCCAATAAATTAAAAACTAATTAAATGATGGATAAAAATATAATTTGATCTTTTGTCATAGTGACAGTGAAAAATATTATTAATATGATTATTAATTCACTAATAAATACCAATAATTTTTTATTTTGGTTTTTGGAAATTTTATCATCTTACCTTTATAGTATTTATCGATAAATTGATTTAAAGAGTCAATTATTTGAACATTGAAGTTCCTAATTTCGAACAAGTCAAGCTAAGTGTTATGGATAAGGTTATAGATAAGAGACTTATATAAAAAAAAAAAAAACGAATTTTGCCCCGAGCTAGAGAAATGAAAATTATCGAGCTTAGAGATAACCCATGACTCCTTAAGTCTCGAGGAGGAAAGGATCTGAGTCTAAACCTTAGTTTCATCATGAGGCCAAAGCCGAGGTGACCTCTTCATTTCAAGGGGCACGTGTCTCCCATGTCTCGAGACCATGGTATCCTTAGTTAGCATGTTTTCCTTATCCAATTATTAAAAAAATAAGTTTTATTTCCAAAATTCAAATAATGTATACTTCACTTGTTTGACTAATTACATCCATCTTTAAATATTAATTTCTAAATAGTTTTATTAGATAATTCTTTTTTTTTTTTTTTTTTTTTGCTTCTTTTTATGATAATATAATATTACTAATAAAAAAAAAATACAAATTTGGTTAGTAAAAGGATAAGCTTAGCCTTTGGTCAAAAAACAGAATATTTGCTACTAATATAAATACAAAAGAAATAATAATAATAATAATAATAATAATAATAATAATAATGGGTTTTAGATCTTTGGATGTAATGTAATCAACGGTCCTGATTAAAGCAAAGTTGAAATATTTGAAAAAAATGGAATACAATAAAATAAAAACAAAAATTTAAAATATTGTTAGAAAATGTGTCGAGTCATCACGTTTACTTACTAAAAAGTCAAAGTCTTCCTTTTTGTCCGTCTATAAAACCATATAAAGGCAGGCCATCATCATTATTCTCATTCACATTATTTTTGGTCTTCGTTTTCTTTCTCTGTTAGTTGACTTAATTACTATCTTTGAAGTTTCAGCCTTTCTCACTCGAAACCCAACACCCACGTGAGCCGTCGCTGTCGTTTGCGGTGGACGTTTCCAACGTAACTTGGCCTCTGGAGGAGGCGACAAGTGTGCCACCAAGGTATCGACACAAACCCATTATTCTTTTTCTATGACTCAATTATAAGAACTTTAAAATTGTACGTAATTAGCTTGAAACAAGCTAAAAGATATCGTATTGGTTTATAGGGATAATAGTTTCACTCTTAGAATCAATAAGTGGTATGATCATGTCGCAGAAGGTTGCAGGAGATGTCAAGGTCATCAAGTGTTGATATGAATCGTTGGGGAAGGTTAGATACATCAACTATCAAATCTGAATCCTGAACATAAAAAATTAGGTTATTGTTAGTAGCACAAAGTCGTTCTTTACATTCATCTTCCCAGTTCTTACATCTTACCGTTCATATTATTGGTATTAACTATACAATTTCAAAAAACGTACGATCCAGGGTAATGTCGCCTTTGTCATACCATTTGGACGAAATGGCGCGATCGATCCAACTGAAAATTTGAGGACAAAATGGGATAATTCTAATAGTGAAACATGAATATGTTCATGTTTTCAATCGATTATTATTAGTTTAGCTTTCAAAATCTTGTCATTTCAAACATTGTTTGGTAGATTCACTTATCAACAATTGATTGGACGTTTCAATTAATTTTAAAAACATGAACACATGCATTGGTTGTTGAGCTTTCAATATTATTATTGATTATTGATATTTCAACACATAACCCAATTAATAATTCTATTAACAAATCTTTTAATATAAAAATTATCATACATTTATTTTAATAATTCTCTTCAAATAAATTTAACACAAACCTTAAAAAAAACAAAAAACAGAACATACCCTAAATCAAAACAACAACACAAACCAATATTAATTTATCCACACCAAACAACACCAGCAAATTCAATCAAGAACTAATCCACACCAACATTCCGGCGGCAGCGACAGCGGAGACCACCGACATTCCGGTGAGAGCCACGGCAGCCGAGTTGTCATCGGCCGAATCCTTGGGGCTCTCGGAAATGGCCTTGGCCTTTTTCTTGGAGTTATCCGGCGCTGGAGCTGGAGGCGGGGGACGGGGCTGGAAGACGCCGATCGGTTTGAGGACGGAGTCAACCTGGTAGATGGCGAGTTGGTTGTCGGTGTAGACAGTACCGGAGATGGAGGTATTGACGAGGCCGGTGGAGACGTTGACGGAGTTGCCAGAGGTGGTGACATTGAGAGGAAACTCGTAAGCGTCGCCCGCTTGAGTTATCACTGGATTGCTAACCGTTTGGAAGTTCGAGAGCGATAGGAAATTCGGGATCATGTGGAATTGGAGAAGCTCAACTTTTTCTTGGTCGCTCAGGGAGTTAAGCGTGCCTGTTTTTTTACAAGAAATAATGAATACGATAGCTAACAAACGACACAAACATTATTAAAAGTGAGCGTTTTTGTGATAGTAATACCGGATTGGAGGGTGGAGAAGGCATTATCAGTGGGGGCGAAAAGGGTGAGCTCAGAATTGGAGTCATTGAGCTGAGTGTTGATTTGGTTAGCCACTTGAGTGCTCTTCAGCAGCCTTATGAGGACAGTGAACTGGCCAGCCTTTTCAAGTATTTTTGTGATGTTCATGGGCGGCGGCGGCCCCGGAGCTTCGGCCGGCGACTGGCCGGAACAGCGGCGGAGGAGGAGGAGGAGGAAGATGATGAGAGAGAAGAGGGTATTCATGATTATTTTGGTGTTGTGGTGGTGAAGAGGAAGGACCCAAAGGGCCTTTTTATGCAATGTTTTTAGTGTCGGCGCAATCAACCATTAATTAATTAATGGCTAAATTAATAAAAATAGGTGTACAGAAATCTCTCTCTAACACATGTGTTTTAATAAGGTGAGGCTGTCAGTGATACCATCAAAGTGGACAATATTTATTAACGGTAAGATTAAGCTGTTAGAATATCATTCTTCAATTTTAAGAGTACTAATGGATCTGTTATTTAAAAGTTGAAAGGTATTTTTGAAACACTTTTGAAATGACATTTCACCCCTAATCACAATTCATCCGCTCATTCTTCAACCTCAGTCGATTCGGACCTCCACTTAGTTTCACCCAACCTTCATCCTAGTCATGAATAGATCACCCAGGTTCGGGTCCATAAGTAGTGACAATTGCTCCATGAAAACTCGCTTTCGCTACGGCTCCGGTGGGTTCCCTTAACCAAGCCACTGCCTATGAGTCGCCGGCTCATTCTTCAACAGGCACGCGGTTAGAGTCCTGGTCTCCTCCCACTGTTTGTAAGCTTACGGTTTCATGTTCTATTTCACTCCCCGATGGGGGTTCTTTTCATCCTTCCCTCACGGTACTACTTCACTATCGGTCACCCAGGAGTATTTAGCCTTGCAAGGTGGTCCTTGCTGATTCACACGGGATTCCACGTGCCCCATGCTACTCGGGTCAGAGCTTGTTGAAGGGTGGAGTGTATTTTTGAAATAAATTATTAACAGTTTCAGTCTAAAAGTAACCGTTAGAGTATTTTTGAACTTTCTTAACGTTTTAAGGGTATTATTGTAATTTTTAAAGGTTTAATGTACGAGTATTTTATTAATAACTTATTTTAAACTTAAAAAAAAAGAGCTTTTATGGTGAATTATTGAACAAATGTATAGTCTTAGTTACAAAAGAAACATCTTGAGATGAACCCTTTTACCTTTCTTGAAAACAAATGGATTGCTTGTGAAAGCAGAAATATGAAAGATGCCCATCATTGCTTTACTTTCACTTATATACTTTTAAAAAGTTTAAATCGAGATGGTCGAGCTATGGATACGTCCATCAATCACGAAGTTATGTTGTAGGTCTAGCTTCCCCATTTTCTAGTTGTTTGAAGATCGACAACGACATCAGGTTAGTCTCGTAACCCTATATATAGCATTTTATCGCTACTTACAACATCTCAACACTTTCATCGAAAGTAACTTAACCCTGTTAGTAACGTCTCAAACCATTAGAGAATTTAAAAAAGAGATGTTCGAGGCTCAAGATTGTAACTATTAAACAAGAAGTAGAAAATCAACCCGACAACATTTATTATCAAACTTAAGATTCGAATTCTCATGCTCCATAAGTTGTTGAAATAAAAAAATGGTATCAAATTGTTATCGATGGTATACCGACGTATTAAAACGTGTCGAAATTGAGAATCCGAACTCTTGAATGAACTAAAACTTGGCTTTGTTAATGAACAAGAAGCAATATGGTTACTATTTTAGTACATCACAGCAAAAAAGGCATTGCTATTCCACTCTTCTTCCACAAATGTCAGCCTCATCCATAAGGACAAAACAATGATTCTCCAAACAAAACAAAAACAACGTAAGAAAAGCCAACAAGAGACAAGACAAAACCAAAAAACACAACAAAAACAAAAGCAAAAGCCAAGAAATCTTAAGATTATATGGTTTCAACATTTGGGAAGATCAGCTGGTGGAGGCAAAAGCTTCTGATTTGGGAGCTTCCCATCCAACACCAACCAAGCCATCTTCAAGCCCCAGCTCGTGTGCACCTCTAAGTGACAATGCATGAACCACACTCCTACATAAAGTTCAAACCATAAAAAAACGAGACGAACATTTGATATAACTTAACCTTAAATACATCGTAACCTAGAAAACGAGCGAACATCTGATATAACTTAACCTTACATATATTGTAACCTAGAAAATGAGCGAACATCTAATATAACTTAACCTTAAGTATATCGTGACCTAAAAACGAGCGAACATATGATATAACTTAACCTTAAGTATATCGTGACCTAAAAACGAGCGAACATCTGATATAACTTAACCTTAAGTATATAGTAACCTAGAAAACGAGCGAACATCTGATATAACTTAACCTTAAGTATACCGTGACCTAAAAACGAGCGAACATCTGATATAACTTAACCTTAAGTATATAGTAACCTAGAAAACAAGCGAACATCTAATATAACTTAACCTTAAGTATACCGTGACCTAAAAACAAGCGAATATCTGATATAACTTAACCTTAAGTATATAGTAACCTAGAAAACGAGCGAACATCTGATATAACTTAATCTTAAGTATATCGTAACCTAAAAAACGAGCGAACATTTGATATAACTTAACCTTAAATATATCGTAACCTAAAAAACGAGCGAACATTTGATATAACTTAACCTTAAATATATCGTAACCTAAAAAACGAGCGAACATTTGATATAACTTAACCTTAAATATATCGTAACCTAAAAAACGAGCGAACATCTGATATCACTTAACCTTAAGTATACCGTAACCTAAAAACGAACGAACATCTGATATAACTTAACCTTAAGTATATCATAACCTAGAAAACGAGCGAACATCTGAATAACTTAACCTTAAATATATCATAACCTGAAAAACGAGCGAACATTTGATATAACATAACCCTAAATATATTGTAACCTATGAACTTAAGCTTTTACGTACCTGGATTGTCAGCACGAAAGCGAATGGCGACCCACCCGCCAGCGGGCACACCGACCGTGTTCCTTTCAACCGGGTCAACAAGATTGAAGCTTGGAGGGTCTTTATTAGGATCAAAGTTACCAAATCCTTGCCCAACAACAAAGAAATTGAAGCCATGCAAATGAAGAGGATGGCTCTCAGCTCCAAGAATACTTGTATCTTGCAATATAAGCTCCACAGTTGTATTGAAAGGCAAAACCTCAAGCTTTGTGCCATTACCAACCATGGTGTTATTAGGAGGGTTACCAGTGTAATTAAATGGAATTAAGGGTTGATTAGGAAAAAAAGGGCTATAAACCCCTTTGGATTGCCCTGAATAATGAGCTTGAAGAAGCGCAGTATTAGGCATTACAAAGGATATGTTGTTAATTGAAGCTGCAAACATGGTTCCATTTGGTCCTTGACATGTTTGGTTGTTTTGGTTACAAGGGTTTGTCCCAAGCCCGACCGTGAAGAGGAATTTCTTGTCGATGTTTTGAGGAACATTGGCTGGAAATTTGGAGTTGGCTAAGCTTCTAAGTTTGTTGGTGAAATTTGTGGCAAAGGAAGTGTCATTAAGTGGTGGAAGATTTGGTTTGTAAATTGGGAGATTTTTTGTGGAAATTAATGAAGATGTTTCGTATTCTAGGATTCCAGCAACCGTGGAATTGTCGAATGTTCCTTGGCCCGTTACGTATGGTCGTGCAAGCATGAAAAAAGTGGCGTTTGGATAATCGGGTTTTGTTTGAAGAAGAACATTTGTGGTTTGTCCTGGCGCTATCAAAAGAGTGTTTGTTTCAAAGGGTTTGACATAAATGGCATCAACATCAACAATCTTGAGCGTATGATTTGCTATGCTGAAGAACAATTCATCGTTTAATGCTGCATTCACTAATCGAAGTAGATATGTTCTTCCGGGCTTCACTTTCAGCTTTAACGTATCTGCAAGCCAAGAAATCGTATCAAAATTGTACCTTTTTAGGCGTTTAAAAAACCCTTTTGATTAGGAATCACGACTCTCCACAATGATATGATATTGTCCACTTTGAGCATAAGCTCTCGTGACTTCCCAGAAAATGTATTCCTTACTTATAAACGCATGATCATTCCCTAAATTAATCAATGTGGAACAGGGCTCCCTCCCAACAATCCTCAATTGTAATACCTTTGGCGGAGCAATTATACAAAGGTCCAGGGAGACCGTTCATTGTATAAGCGTCTGATACATTAGGACCTCCACCCGTTTGCAAAGCTTGGGCAATAACAGCTTCCGTGTCGGAATTCCACCATTCCCCTTTGAAAAACAACGAAACATGTTCAGGGTAAGTACGAAATCGTTATCAAACAGGACCTGTATGAGAATAAAGACGTTACCGAAGAGGATCGGGAACTCCTCGTAGGGTTTAGCAAATGGGTAAGGAACTCCATGTTTGGGAAGGATGATTATAGGTCCATAGAGTGTTGATCTTAGCCAAGAAATATGAGCATGCCAGAAGAGAGTTCCTCTTTGGCCAATAATGGTGTAATTATACACATAACTTTGACCACTTTGAATAGGACATTGAGTGATATAAGCTGGTCCATCAGCCCACCCTGATCTGAGTTGCCTAATTCCATGCCTAACCCACATAAACAATCTAAAAAAGTTACAACTTTTGTTCATCAATAAGCTTCAAAATCACACATAAAATCATACCAATGGATAGATATGTTGTTAGAAACATGGTTAACCACTTCGATAAGGAGACGATCGCCCTCCCTAGCAACGATACGAGGGCCAGGGAACTTGCCATTGACGGTCACCATGGTCTTGGTGTGGCACAAACGGGTCACATTTTGCAGCTTAATCTGAAAATGATACTCAAAGATCACATTTTGATATCAACTAAACCAATCAAAGAATCAAAATGAAAAAGGAAGAACACTTAGAGGTATACTTCAAATTTATAATGTCTGGTAATGCCTGCAAACACCAAATTAGGAATCAAACATGACAAAACGAAGCAAAAGAAGAGGAATTTGTGTGTAAAAACACCCATTTTCTTGGTGTTCAAAGGAAATTTGGTGGGTGATTTGTGTTTTGTGAAGGGATTATCATGGAATGTGTGTATATATAGTGGGAAAAAGTGAAGTGTTTGGTTGGTCAATTGGATATGGACATATGCAATCTAAGGAGGGCCAGCTAGGTTGTTTGAACAACTCTAGAGTGGTGTCCAAGATATCAATATTACAATTTGATACACACTTTGCTATTGAAATCGACTCTTTTCATAACTCGGGTCGGTTCTTCTTTTGGGTTTAACGACAACTATAGGGTAAAGATTTGAATCTCGATATGTTTGTCCTAGTCAATTGAATTATGGTCGAGCTGATTTAACCTTATATTTCTAATTATGAAAAGGATCGTTTAATCTTTTAAAATAGAAAAATATTATTTTCAAAATATTTAAATTATAAGGCGTAATTTGTTATTAATAAAAGCCTGAAAACCTCTCCTAAACCGTCCCTACTTAACCGTCTAAAACAGTTTGAGTTTATATTGGTTTTTACTATTAATTTTATATTTGGTTGTCACATATGGGTGGAATTTTTAGTTCTAAGAGTGGTTGGAGTCCAATAAATCATTGCTAAAAGTCAAAATGAATTATTGCACATTTTCTTTAACGACCATAATTATCAATTTTATCCATAATGTTCTAAAATTTTGATTTTTTTTTTTTTTTATATTAAAACGTGTCTAATAGTTTCGAATTTTTTTATGTTATGTGTTATAGATTTTTAAATTTTAAATTTTGTCTTTCATGGAAACCTCTCTCTATTAGGCGCGTTTTAAAATCGTGAGGCTGACGACATACGTAATGGGCAAAGCGGACAATATCTGTTAGCCCAAGGTTTAATTTAACAGACCTTTTAAATACATAATGAAAATTTGCAACGTTAAGCGTTTAAGGACGTACGAGAGCATCAATCTAACGTCGGGAATTGAGAGAAACGGACGGCTGTAAAGATTGAGCTTCCATGCAAAGAAAGAGTTGTTGGGGGTAGTGTGTCACATGAGTTGGTTTGATAATAGTTGATGGGTCATTTTAGGGTTTGGAGTAAGTTTGTAATGGTATTTTATCATATAATAATATTGCATGGAGTTTGGGGGAAGAGACATTATTATCCTTTTGGATATGATATGAACAGTTGGTTGGACAGCCTCGTTTTTGAAGCTATTTTGTTTCAAGCAATAACACACCAGAGACCAACGACCAGACTTTCCTCTTTTGTAAGTTACTATGTATGTGTTTCTTGTTCCACACTTTCTTGCTGTTTTTCGACTATTCAAACGTTGTGGAGGCTGCATGTAAAATCATTAATCTTTGTATCTGTGATTATTTGTATGTTATGTGAATGTTACTGTTAGTAGATATTGTCTGTTTTAGTTCGTTATCTATCACTTTCAATCTTACTGTTTTAAAACGCGTCTGCTAGAATGAGATTTCTACACACTTATAAATAATGTTTTGTTCTTGTCTTTAACCTACGTGAGATTTCATATTAGTAGTCTACTAGAGATGAGAGAGACTTTTAGGGTCGACTCTAGCACGCACATTTGTTTCGAGCCGTGTTTTAGGGCGGTTAGCCTTTTAAGGGCAACTCTGCGTGCAACTGATACAATTGCACTTTGTCAGGACTTGGAACACGATTGCACTACACTTATTCTTGGACTCGAGTAACTTAATCAACTAAAACTTAGGTCGATGTTGGCACAAGTGACGTGTCTTCGACCCCATTTTTTGAGAAAAAAAGTTTTAGAAAACGGGGTTAGAAAACGTGTTGGGAAAAGTTTGAAAATTGATTTAAGAATGTCACACAAATAAGCAACAACCACAATCGAGATTACAAAGAACTGACAACTAATCCCATCCTTATATTGTTATATTAAATTAACTAAATTGTTATTATTATTATTATTATTTTTTTTTTCAATAACATCATACCCACCTGCCCAAATCTTGAAAAGTTGTCTCCATGTGGGCTTGAAGACTAGCTGGGCCTACAGAAAGAAATCTAACAAATGGGCTAGAAGACTAGTTGGGCCTACAGAAAGAAAACTAACAAATGGGCTTCAAGACTATCTGGGCCGAAAGAAAGAAAACTAACAAATGGGCTTCACGACTAGCTGGGCCTAAAAAAGAAAACTAACAAATGGGCTTCACGACTATCTGGGCCGAAAGGAAGAAAACAAACAAATGGGCTTCAAGACTAGCTGGGCCGAAAAAAAGAAAACTAACAAATGGGCTTCAAGACTAGCTGGGCCGAAAGAAAGAAAACTAATAAATGGGCTTTACTACTTGATGGGCTTAAAGAAAAAACTAACAAATGGGCTTCACGACTAGCTGGGCTTAAAGAAAGAAAACTAACAAATGGGCTTCACTACTAGCTGGGCCTAAAGAAAGAAAACTAACAAATTGGCTTGAAGACTAACTGGGCCTAAAGAAAGAAAACTAACAAATGGGCTTGAAGACTAACTGGGCCTAAAGAAAGAAAACTAACAAATGGGCTTCATGACTAGATGGGCCTAAAGAAAGAAAACTAACAAATGGGCTTCGTGACTAGCTGGGCCTAAAGTAAGAAAACTAACAAATGGGCTTGAGGACTAACTGGGCCTAAAGAAAGAAAACTAATAAATGGGCTTGACGACTAGCTGGGCCTAAAGAAAGATATCTAACAAATGGGCTTAAAGAAAGAAAACTAACAAATGGGCTTGAAGACTAGCTGGGCCTAAAGAAAGAAAACGAACAAATGGGCTTGAATACCGAAGCCCAATAACTAGACCAAGCCCACAATTGTTGATAGACCACGCATGATCAGAAAAGAATATCCAAGAAAATAATGAGTTTATTTATGACTTGTTTGAAATTAATTCCAGTTTTCAAAGTTAATATAAATTTGAGTAAGTCGAATATATTAAAGATTTTTTAAAATAAAATTAAATAAAAAAAAACTTGTAATAATGGTTAAAATTAAAATATTTTAAAGTTTAAATTAAGATTGGAATATTAATCGAAATTAAATGTTTTTTTTTTTTTAATGAAAATCCAAATTTTGAGATAGAGCTTTAAAACCGGCTCAAGGCTGGATCCTCGCAAAATTTGATCAGAAAAAACCACCAAGAAGTCAATTAAGTTAGAAGAAGTCTACGAATCCAACGGCTCAAGATATTTCCTTGGAAATCGACGGTCAACAAATCTCTGCCATCTCAGATACAGTTCTGACAGATCAGGCCCATCACAGCCGTCCATTTTGATGACTCTTTCTCTTATACCCTTAAAAGTCCACCTTCTCCCCATTGCCCAAAATAACTAAAACCATTTCCATTACGCTCTACTTCTTACTTCCTCCGTAGATCGCGAAACCGCTCAAGCCTCCTTTTCTATTCCGCCGCCACCACCGGACCCCTATCACCGGACCCCTATCACCGTCGCCATCGCTGCCGCGGACCCCACTCTCCTCAATTTTTGCTCACAACTGACAATCGACTTTTGTGGGATTCTGTGTTGTGTTCGTCTCTAATTTTGTGCTCCTTCCTTTTTTGATGATTGAGTTTTGTTGGATGAAATTTCGGCGATGAAGATGATGAACAACGGCTATAACAGTAGCTTTAACAGCAATAGTGTCGGATTGATGTCGAGCGCGGCGACGACCGCGGCGTCTTCGTCTTCGTCGACTTCGACGACGAACACCAACTCACAATCGCAAGGTCTCAAAACCTATTTTAAAACCCCTGAAGGACGGTACAAACTTCATTATGAGAAGACTCATCCTCCTGGCTTTCCCCCCTTTTCCCATGGAAAATCAGTCTCGCAGGTGCTTCTTTTTTATACTTCAATTTTTCGATTCCACTTTGCAATTGGATGTTGAAATTGTTCAATCCATCGTAGTGTTCTTTTAATTTCTGCGTTGTCGATTGTTCTTTTATTGTGCTTGGTTCGAATTGTAGGTGACTCTGGCTCAGCTCAAGGACAAGCCGGCGCAGGCTGGTCCAACTCCAAGCTTGAGTTCTAGTACGAGTGCGAGTAGTGGAGTGAGATATGCGGCTGCGAAGTTCCTTGGGGTTGGGGGTGGAAATGGGGTTCGAGCTATTGGTTTTGTAGGTGGTAATGGCTCTGGTAAAGCTATTAATGGAACTAGTAGGAGCGGCTCACTTGCAGGTTCAAATGGCAGCCACTCTATTCTTAACCCCAACTACGATGGCAAAGGGACTTACTTGATTTTCAATGTCGGAGATACCATTTTCATTGGCGACCTTAATTCACCGGATAAGGTAACCAACGTGTATCAGTAAGGAATTTGTGCTATTCTTATTGATCAGTGTGTGTGCTGGGTTTGTAAATTATCTTGGTGGTTTCATAGGATCCTATAAAGTCCTTGCATTTTAGCAATTCAAATCCTATCTGCCATGCGTTTGATCCTGAAGCTAAGGATGGTCATGACCTACTTATTGGATTGAATTCTGGAGATGGTAAATATGCTTCGTTTTTTTTATGAATGATTTGTGTTTGTTGTTTTTGGGAGAAACTGTGTTTGAATTGCTCATTTTCTATGCAAACTGTAGTCTACTCGGTTTCTTTAAGACAGCAATTACAAGATGTTGGGAAGAAGCTTGTTGGAGCCCAACATTATAACAAAGAGGGCACTGTCAATAACAGGCAAGAGCATTAGCCATATATTTTCTTAAATTGCCCGTCTTCTTCGACTATGTAGTCTTATTCCCTAGTGTGAAAGAGAGTTTTCTGAACATCCTTGTCCAATTTACCATATGAGTTACACCTCTTTTGTGTGAGCTACAGCTCTTCTCCTCCAGTTTCTGAAGATTAAATTATTTGTGCGAAATTTCTCATCATTGTTGTGCGTTAGCTAGATTCTTTCTATTCTTCAATGAAAGAGCTAGTAACTCTTTATATATGTGTGTGTATATATTGAAATAAAACAAACTGGTTTCTTGCTATTGGTAAAGTTGTGATGGTTCAATTAGATAACTTTCATACTTGTATCTCACTTTGATGATACTAACTGCTTTAGGAATTTGATACACCATGTTGTTCAAAATATTGTTGAGCATTACCAATATGGGGATGTGGTGTATTCATCATGATCATGGGTTGCAGTTTCTCTGGCTGAATCTGTTTCTGATGATACGAACCTGAGTTTGTCTTACTTACTATAGATCACAATCGTGTTATTTGATCTAGAATCTTCCTAGATAAATGTATCATAAGTTCGAAAAAGGTTAGTTAGATATTGATCTGTCTAATTTTTTTTTAGCAATCCACCCATTATTCTACCTCTTCTCTCTGTTTTTCTTTGATGATTCTGGTTTATGTGTGTGATTATTGATATTGGTTTGATCTTTGGCAGTCGATGTGTCTGCATTGCATGGATTCCAAAAAGTGACGGTGCTTTTGTTGTTGCTCATGCTGATGGAAATTTGTATGTCTATGAAAAGGCAAGCTTTTTTTTGTAAATGTGGCTATGTATCCTGCTCTTGTTGACTTATTTGTTCCACAGTATAAATTGAAATGTTAAATTACTTAATTTTCAGAGTAAGGATGGCAGTGTTGACTCTACTTTCCCTGTCATAAAGGATCAAACTCAATTTTCAGTGGCACATGCACGGTCCAGTAAGGTAGTTGAACAAAATAATGTCAGCATTAATAAATGCATTTTTTATAATGCATTAAGCTGCCAGAACTTGTTTTTGAAAAATATTCTTCTGCTTTGCTTTGTAATTACTGGAATCAAGTTTGTATCTGGCAGCAACATTAACTTGCAGAAACCTGAAAAATGTGTTTGAGCCATGTGCTCACCAGTGACATCTAATGCAAAATTGAGGCGAACTGAACTTTTGTTTCATTTTGTTGATTTATTGGATCTAGACAATATAGCAATATTTTCAAATAATGGCATTTTTAATGATGATTTTAACCCACCCTGTCATTCAGATCCTTGTTTATTGAAATTTTATGTCTCTTGCTGACTTTTTTCTTCCTTGGGAATTAACAATACAACTCCATCAACAGTTCCTGTCATTACATGCATCCAATGGTCCTTTTTATATGTTTATTTATTTACTTTATTTACTTTTTGGCAGAGTAATCCAATTGCTAGATGGCATATTTGCCAAGGTTCAATCAACAACGTTGCTTTCTCAACCGATGGGGTCTATTTGGCAACTGTTGGTAGAGATGGTATCCTCTCAAGTACTGATTCTCGTAATTTGATTAAGAATTTTCAAATCTTGGATCCTAACTATTGATCCTGATTGTAGGATATTTACGGGTATTTGACTATTTGAAAGAGCAATTGATATGTGGTGGCAAAAGTTATTATGGTGCTCTTCTATGTTGTACATGGAGGTATGTGCATACTGGTACTTATGAGAATGTTTGTGTTGCATTTGATATATCTTTGCCCGTTCTTCTTCAAGCTATATATATCTGCTAAAGGATCAAAAAGGTCGTAAATAACACTTTAATTTTATTTCTCAGTGGGGATGGAAAATATATTTTAACTGGTGGTGAAGACGATCTTGTCACAGTATGGAGCATGGAAGATAGGAAGGTGGTGGCATGGGGCGAGGGACATAATTCATGGGTAAAATTTTCCTCTAGAAATTGAATATCTGCACATAACTTTTTAAAGCAAGTTTAGTATTCCCCTATAGCAACAAGCGAGCCTCTTATGACCAGTGCATGGAAAGATGCTTGCAATGATCACTTTATGTTGCTTTGGTGAACAAACACAATTTTAGAACTTTGTATGCCTTTGGCGATGATAATCTCTTTTTACTCATGATCTCCTGAAAAAAAAAAGGTGGAGCAAGATTGTAATTTATCTGATAAAAATTGATATTTAATTTATGCCTATTTATTGATGGTTGGCTAAAACATTATATTTCCTTTTGCTATATCGTTTCTTGAACAACATCTTTAAGTTAGTTATGTACTTTACATGAAGTTTTAACGTTTGCCTCAATTTACATGAGTAATTGTACTTTCCTGTTTTAAGAAATTGGCAAAACTTTTTATGCACCACTAGCAATCAACAAGAAAGCTTGTCATCTTATATTGTATCATCTCGTTCTCTTTAGTACCTCATTCTTTGTTAAGATCGTTATTGGGTTTTAGACTCAAGCCTTAGCATATTGTGAATTCTTTACTGCAGGTCAGTGGTGTGGCTTTTGATTCATATTGGTCATCACCAGCTTCAGATGACACAGAGGAAAATGTTGTATATCGATTTGGTTCAGTCGGTCAGGTAATTTCTATACGTTCAGTATGCCCCCTGTTTCTCGTCATATTTTGTAATATTGAACTTTATGCTGTCATTGCGGTATTTATATGATGTGATCTGGAGATTTGGCCGCTCTAATTTAATCAAGTAGATATTGGTGCTTAATTTGGAAAGTAATACGGGGGTATTGTATGGAGTTGGGAGGTTCACTACGTGATTCTCTTTTTCGTAACACAATTCTTCAGTATAAAAATCCTTTGCAGAATAAGAAACTAAATGAATGATTAACATGGAGTTTACCAATCAGATAACTGAAGTGCAATATTGAGGTTTCGTTTTAGTGAAAAATGTAAACTAATGATCACGAATTAAAATAATTTCTATGGTGTCATTGCCTGCCATCCACAATTTTTGCTTTTTTCTTACTCTACTTCTAGAGATCTTGTTACTACACCCATACTTTTCTCTCTATTGGTTGGAAGAATTGAGCACTGATTTTGTGAAGTCATTTTCTCCTTGTGGGGGAGGTTTGGGAGGTTGCTAGGTTCAATGCCGATTTATTGTCGACAATTATCCAACCTTTTTGTAATATGAGCTTGATTTGATCCCCGCTTGGATTGCATTCTGTTTCTTCAGTTAGTATTTGGCCTTTTTTGTGTGGACTTTTTTTTCTTTTATCTCCTTGTACATTCTTTCATTTTTCTCCAACGCTAGATTGGTTGCTTATGAAGAAGGAAAAAAAAATCTGCTCTTGGTTTCATGCTTTGTTACCGCATTAGCTTGACATAGTCTCCCTTTCTCAAGTTTAATCTGGAAGCTATATGCCTTTTCACAGGATACGCAATTACTCTTGTGGGACTTGTCAATGGATGAGATTGTGGTTCCCCTTCGGCGCTGTCCTCCCGGTGGATCCCCAACATTTAGCGCCGGAAGCCAGTCAGCTCATTGGGATAGCATTACACCATTAGGCACTCTTCAACCTGCTCCATGCATGAGGGACGTTCCTAAACTTTCTCCAGTAGTAGCTCACCGTGTCCATACTGAACCCTTATCTGGCATAATATTTACCCAAGAGTCTATTCTCACAGCATGCCGAGAAGGACATGTGAAGATTTGGATGAGACCGTCCTCTGAAACCCAGTCAAGCAACTCGGAACCCCTTGTCAGTTCTAGCATGTTGGCAGGTTCCAAAGTTGGATCCTCTACTTTGAAATAGTGTTGCAAAATTGCAGTTTCGACATACCCGGGGATCCCCTTGTCGGTTCTAGCACGTTGGCAGGTACCAAAGTTGGCTCCTCTACTTTGAAGTAGCTTTGCAAAAATGCAGTTTCGGCATACCAGGATCTCGCTTGTACATGATTGTACCGGTCCGTCCACCCACTTGGATCTTGCTATTTGGCAAAGGGTGACGGGACAGTTTTTTGAGGTCTTCCTTTCTAATTCTAGAGATTAGGAAAGAGTATTACATTTGCTCAGCGTATTAACTCGCATCGTATTTGCAGCGGGATTAACCGATAGCTCTGCTTGTAAACTCTTGTTTGACATAAAATATGGCCATAGAAAATGCACAGGCTATTGTCACACTTAGCGGGTATGTAACATAACTTCAGTATATCTTATAATAGATGGGGGTCGATGATGACGACGACGACGAAAATAAGTTCATTTGAGGAAAAACTGAAGGTATATGATTGCCTAGCAATAATCAATTTATGGCATGGAATCGCCTCCTAATGGATTTGACTGCCATTGTTGGTTGCTGATCTTGTCTATCTCCATGGTTAAATTGCAATCTGGAATCTGTCAGTTTCGTATCTGCTTGTAATTTTCTGCTTTTTTTTCCATCATACAAATGTATCTATGATTCATGCTCTAGTTGATATTGAACATTGAAATTGTGGATATTATGTAAAATATCATCTTATCTTTTTTTTTTTTTTTTTTCCATCTTGGAGTTTTCATTGTTTGGTACATTGATAATAGTTTCCCATGGTACACTCGTTGAATCATTTTATCGTTTATTCTATTAGATTGATGACATTAGATTCCACATCAATTAAAGAAGAGAACGAAACATTCTTTGTAAGTGTGTGTAAACTTCTCCCTTGTAGACATTTATAGACACGTTTTAAAACCTTGAGGAGTAGTTTGGAAAGGAAAGGAAAGTTTAAATAGTTTAAATATGACAATATTTGCTAGCGATGGGGTTGGAATGAAAAAGAGCTCAGCTGAGCTCAGCTCTCAATGCAAAAACAACTGCAAATAAAGTTTAGATATAAGTTTTCAATGATGTATTCATATATATTTTTTATTTTTTTATTTAATTTTATAATTATTTATTATTATTATTATTATTTATTCTCCATTGATAAATTTTCACTATTTTAGAGGTAATTTTTCAAAATATATATTAAAATTGAGTTACAAATTAATAATTAAATTGATATTTCACGAACTAACATTTTACTTCTATTAAAAACATAAATTTAAATTAATGACTCGAACTAACATTTTACTTCTATTAAAAATATAAATTTAAATTAATGACTCGAACAACCTGAATCAATAAAAATTTATGGTTGGATTGAGTTGGATCAATCTGAAACAACTTATTTCAAAAAATTTATAGTTGGATTGAGTTGGGTTCATTATTTAATAATAAATAATGGTGGTTAAGTTAGATATAAAAAAAAAATGTCTCAAAGTGGTGAAGCTTACATTTGAAAAACACTACATTGATGACTAATTCATTTTGCTTTATTGGACACCAATATCTTATTTTATATATATTTTTTCTTTTCTTGGATAACCAATACCATAATGTGTGGCTTCCATCTATTTTTTCCTCAACTTTCGGTAAATGAATATTATTATTCTCATATGGTACACCTAATATAAACATTTTTAAATTTGTACTAACATAGTTTTATCAAATTAGTGCTCACTATATTTTCTAAATATATAATGTTATAAATTATAATTATAAATAAAATAATCATATATATATAATATAATATAATACAACGGTACAAAATTTAAAATTTAGATTTGACATGGCCATAAATTTCCTACAATATGATCACGTTATCTACTTGTGTTATTCTTTAATTATAAGATATAAAACTTAATTTTTGGATCATATTAGAGTTTTTTTTTAAAAAAAAAAAAAAAGGAAAAATAGAAGAAAAACCATGTGAATTATAGTTAATAAGGTGCACTTTGTGTGTGCAAATTTAGAATGCAAAACTTATGGTTTCACCAAATTAAAAAATTAGATAGTTCATGCTATCTATAATTTACAATTTTTTTTTTAAATATAATTTACTTCATTTGATCCATTAAATCTAAAAATAAAAAAAAAAAAAATTAGAAAAATGATCATTGTGTATGAATCTTGGTTTTCACGAGTCATCCCATGGGGCTCGGAAGTTAACCGCTGATCTAATGAGCCCAATTCTAACTAAGTCCATGTGTTACATACCACGAGTAAAGGTGTTCATATGAACTGTGTTAACTGAACTATTGTCTTAAATCATAATGGTTGGATTGAGTTATATTTTTTTTTCCTTTTTCTAATCAGGATTGGGTTGAATTTTTTAAAAAACAAAAATTTGAGTCGATTCGTAGGTTGACATTTTTTTTGTCGGGTCAACTTAATCAATCCGAAAATAAAGTTAAACCCAACCAATCCTACCTACTTTTATGATTAGTACGAAGATTAAAAATATTTTATGTTCGTAATCGATTTAATGATGCCTTGTGACTCGAGAATGTTTAATAATTGAATTTTAATGAAATTCTAGTTATTAATATAACAACCAAACCTAACCCAACTCAACTCGAAAACAAAATGTTAGGTTGGGTGGTGAACGACCGTCTCAAATTTAATATTTACTTTTTATTTTTTTGAAAATTAAATTAAATTTGAAATAGCACAATCCCTTACCTATTGCTAAAGTAAAGTCAACAAAAAAAGGTTGACTTTTGTAACACGACATGTGTAACCAAACCACATACCATTGAAAGTAGAAATATTAAATTAAAACGTTGAAAATTATAAATGTCGAAAATTAAAACTATATTCAAACTCCAATAATATTATTTATAATTTAACCTAATTAAATGTTCCAGAACATAATCCATGAAATTTTATTAAGAATTAAATAAATAAAAGTGGGAGGATCGTGTGGAATCGAGTGCATTGTACTTAAAGAATACCAGTGGTGCTGATTGGACAGCTGTCTGTGGGACCACTTCAACCCCCGACAAGAGTCTTCACCGAAAATAAAATAAAAAATAAAAATATAAAAAAGAAAAAGGAAAATGGGTCAAACGCTGTTGAGAAGAAAAAAACAAGAGGGGGCGAAGATTCTTGGTTGATTGTGGGAAATATAAAAAATAAAAATAAATAAAAAAACTTAAAAATTAAATTTAAATATGATTTTGAATTTTGCTTAGAGTTGTAATGTTAACTTAAAAGGACAATAAAAAAAAGTACAAATTTAAAGATTAAAAAATAAAAAAATGAACTAATTACACCCAGTAGATAATTTGACTTCCTTCTTCCACAGTTTAATTACAAGAACTGTACGGCTAACCGTGCTTTGTTGTGATCAATTTTATGTTGAATGACCTCTTAGAAATTTTTCATAAGATGCATGTGAATGAGAATAAAGTATGTTAAAAGGACCCGTAAAATGCTGTTGAGGATTGTGGGGAAGAGGTCCACATTGGCTAATTTAGAGAATGATGGTGGGTTTATAAGCATTAGGATGAGGCCTCTTAGGAAGCCCAAAGCAAAGTCATGAGAGTTTATGGTCAAAGTGGACAATATCGTATTATAGAGAGTCGTGGACAATATCATACCATTCTGGAAAATACCAGAGTCATGAGTCGTGGACAATATCATACCGATTTGGAATAACAGAGTCATCTAGTGTCAAGTCTGAACATGGATAAATACATAAAATTTATTTAACTTGTATCTTTATAATAAATTATACGGATTTTTTTCCTTATTTTATAAAAAAAGATGTATAGTTCTATAATATATAATACTAATAATTCCATTACAACACATTCAAATCATCATATTTAATGACTAAGACTAAATACAAAATTATAAAAATAATTGAAAGTCCAAATATCAAAAACCAACAAGAAATAAAATTAATAAAATCAATAAATATACTTTTAAAATTCTGAAAAAAAAAAAGAATTCAAAAGTTTGCCATATTAGTTTTAATAATACTTTTAACATTATTTTTGTATATATTATTATTATTATTATTTATATTATTGTGATAGGTTGGGAATTCCCTCCATATATATATAATATAGATAAGCGGTCAAAATTAAAGCTTCATTTGGTCTTACACAACAATCACACATAGAACACGTGGCAGAAATCGAGCGGTGAACACATCGCCAATTTTCCTAGACTCGACCGCAGCAGATTCTGACATTCTTTCTCCCGCGTCCTCCATAATAATAATCCACGGCAACAACAGGGTACAGTTATACAGAATATGGCAGGGAAAACTATGGAGTGAGAGACTAAAAGTTCACTTACAGTAGAGAGAGAAATTCAAATCTAGAGAGAGAAACAACTAGAAGAACAAGAAGAAGTTGAAGAAAGAAGACGTGTTTGATTCGGTTCGGAACTTGAGGTATCAAGAGGTGCCGTGTTTCCTTCCTCTGTAGGTTAGCTTGCTTGATGCTAACATTATCTCTATTTTTTTCTCTGATTCATTCTTGTTGTTCGTTGTTCTAAGTATTGAAGCAACATTCTTACTGTGAGAGCCTTTTGTAATGTGTTTGTGTGTTGATGGAAGTGGAGTGTTAAGCGATTTCGATAATTGTTTGTGTTGAGGAAAATGAGAAATTACGCTTGATGGCGATATATATACCTGTGGATTTTGTTCTTTTGGTGAAATTCTTGTTGTTTTGGATTAGATTTTAGCAATGACGGGAGTTCGATATGCGCTAGTGGTTGTTTTGTTAGTTTTAGGCGTTTTAGACTCATTTTCGCTTGCGGCCAATGTGACGTACGATCATCGGGCGCTGGTGATCGACGGCAAGCGGAGAGTGTTGGTTTCTGGATCCATACACTATCCTCGCAGCACTCCTGAGGTTTGTCTCCTTCAGCCTTGGAACTTTGACGTTCTTTCTCTGAGGATTTTTCTATCTGAATCGGTTAGTGGTGTTTGTACTCGGCAGATGTGGCCGGACCTTATTCAGAAATCTAAGGATGGAGGTCTGGATGTGATTGAAACTTACGTGTTCTGGAATCTACACGAACCTGTTCGAAACCAGGTACATTTTCGCGACTTCGTTGATCCAAGAGCGGCGTTTGGTTCCAAGGAAATTGTTGGATTGGGAGATATTTGAGAAATCTGTTCACCGTTGAGTTGCCCCTGAAAAAGCTCAATGATGGATGGAACCTGTCTTCTGTTATCATTTTTTTCGGTCTTCTTACGTTTTCTCGTTGACCAAACAGTGGCAATTATTATTCATTTTTACATGATTACTACATAATATGTTGCGATTTCTCAATCAACAGTATGACTTCGAGGGAAGGAAGGATTTAGTTAAATTCGTAAAGCTGGTAGGAGCTGCTGGTCTATATGTACATATACGAATTGGTCCTTATGTGTGCGCGGAATGGAATTACGGGTACATCTCTTTTCCATTCTCAATTCGTCAGTTGCTTTCCATTTCCGTTCTCTCTGGGTTTTACACCTCTTCCCTTTTGTGCAATGCCCATAACGTTTTTTATATTTGATTTTCCCCCCGGAAACTGTTTGATGTAAAAACAGAGGTTTTCCAGTTTGGTTGCATTTCGTACCTGGCATTAAATTCCGCACAGATAATGAACCATTCAAGGTTAAGTATAACTTTACCATTTCGGTGCTTTTGCTTTTTTTTTTCTTCTCCAGTGTCGTGTTTATCCTCATATTAAGAAAAAATAAATAATGGTTTTGTATAGGCTGAAATGAAGCGATTTACAGCCAAGATTGTCGATGTCTTGAAGCAGGAGAAATTATATGCCTCTCAGGGCGGACCAGTTATTCTATCTCAGGTGGATTTCAATTTTCAAGTACCTTCTTCTATTTCTCCCTCCTCTCCCTTTGTGAGAGCATAAATGAAAGCAATCCAAGGTGGATTGGGGGAGTCCAACATTGACTAATTTAGAGAATGATCATGAATATATAAATAAAAAAAATACATAATTGGTATGATAGTTTTTGGGAAGCCCAAAGCAAAATTATTATAGGTTATGCTAGAAGTTGACAATGTCATCATACCATTCTGGAGAGTCCTAACAATATGTTCAACCACCATTATTTTTTACTCCATATGTCCTGGTGATGGTGTCTCACGACTATCACACATTTGAAGTAAGAGTACTTATAAGTTAATATAATGGCTGCTTTTCTTCTAAAAACAGATTGAAAATGAATATGGAAACGTTCAGTCTTCTTATGGATCTGCTGCTAAATCCTATATCCAATGGGCGGCAACCATGGCTACGTCTTTGAACACGGGAGTTCCTTGGGTTATGTGCAACCAACCTGATGCCCCCGATCCTATTGTGAGGAATCTTTCCGTATCATGACCATAAATTGTAGACGACAAATCTTAATTGCTCTAGTTACACTTTACAGCTAGGCCAAATTTTGATTGAATATAAACTTACCTGATTATATACAACTTCCCCGTGCTTGTCATGTGGCCCCACAGATTAACACTTGCAATGGATTCTACTGTGATCAATTCACGCCAAATTCTAAGAATAAGCCCAAAATCTGGACTGAGAATTGGACTGGATGGTAGACTTTCGCATTTACTGTTTCCTGCATTTTGTTCTCTGTCAACTCGATTTCTTAATTACGCACGAGTCATTTACGCTTTTGACAATTTCGATTATTTTATCATAGGTTTCTTTCCTTTGGTGGAGCCTCGCCATACAGACCCGTGGAAGATCTTGCATATGCTGTGGCACGCTTTTATCAGAATGGTGGAACTTTACAGAATTATTACATGGTACTCCACTTGTGATATGCTCATTATGGTTGACAGAATAAATGATTTATTTACGTTTCCTTGAAACGTATGAACCCATGATAGATGGCATCGGTTTTTCCTTATTTTCTCTAATACAGTACCATGGTGGGACAAACTTTGGTAGGACTACTGGTGGACCGTTTATTTCTACTAGTTATGATTATGATGCCCCTATAGATGAGTATGGTATGGTTTCCGTCTATTAAATATTGTTCTTAACTGATTTGTTAAGATGTAAAAATCTTCTCAAGTATTGCAATTATATCTTCAAATTTTGTGCAAAGAATGAAGATGCTGGTTGGAATTGTAGTGATGTTGTGAACGTAATCATAAAAATGGAAAAAAAGAAACGATATGGATACACGATCATCCTAATTCTTTACAATCTACTTCTCTTCTATACAATTATTCTTCTATTCTGCAGGACTGGTTAGGCAACCTAATTGGGGTCACTTGAGGGAAGTCCACAAGGCTATAAAGATGTGCGAAGAAGCATTAGTGAGCACAGAACCCGCAGTTAGTTCTCTTGGTCAAAATTTGGAGGTAGGTTATTCCGATAACTGTCTTTTCGTCTTAAAACTATCAAGAGCTTACCCAGTACAATAATAAGTTGAAATGTACGTCTAGTTTGGATTCCTTTTAGTAGGGGAAACAATTAGAGTTTTGACTTGGTATACGAAAGAACGACTACTATTTCTGGCTTTAGTTTAACATGGAACCTAGCGGAATTATGCATCAGAATGTATGGTAAGAAAATCAGAAGAAACTCCTCGCAGAAATTTTGAAGAGAGTATCCAAGGAAAAGTTGTCCAGATCACAATTATAAAACTGTGCTCTTACCTTAAATAATCATATTCCTTCGTGTGCTGTGCATTCATTGAATAAAGATGGTAAAAAATGGTTAAGATGTTATTCTTTGTACTAATTTCAGGCGACTGTTTATAAGTCCGGTTCTCAATGTTGTGCTTTTCTTGCCAATGTGGATACCCAATCTGATGCGACGGTGACTTTCAATGGTAATACATATCATTTGCCAGCATGGTCTGTTAGCATCTTGCCTGACTGCAAGAATGTGGTGCTCAATACTGCAAAGGTTATTGTTTTCTTCTCAGCAAATGTATTTGCAGCCGAGAACTAAAATTCTTATCTTTTGTTTGTGACTTGTCATTGTTGGTACTCTAGTCAAGTGAATATTTCCTTTCAATTCTTATCGCTCCTTTTATTTGCTCCTAATTGACTTAATTGTTGCACGGATGAAGTATACCTCATTTTATGGCAGATTAATTCGGTAACAACGAGGCCATCCTTTTCAAACCAACCTTTGAAAGTTGATGCTAGTGCTTCTGAAGCATTTGACTCAGGCTGGGGTTGGATAGACGAACCAGTTGGTATCTCAAAGGATAATTCTTTTGCGAAACTTGGACTTTCAGAGCAAATAAATACTACAGCAGATCAAAGCGATTACTTGTGGTATTCTTTAAGGTATGTACTCTATTTATTATTAAATCTTCAGTTTCTTTATTCAACGGACTGCCAACCAGTTTCTAAAAATAGTTTTGTCAACTTTTGCTACTACCATTTGGCAGCACTGATATAAAAGGTGACGAACCTTTCCTTGAAAATGGAACGGAAACTGTCCTCCATGTTGAATCCCTTGGCCATGCTCTTCACGTTTTTATTAATAAAAAGCTTGCAGGTGATTGGAATTAATTATTTGGTTCTGTGCATTTGAATGCCTTTAAAATTACTCCTGCGTTGTTGCAATGGTGCTGCTTTATAGATGTTGTTTGAATTTCTTTGTAGGAAGTGGAAGAGGTAGTAAAGGCAATTCTAAGGTTTCTTTGGAGATCCCCATCACACTGGTACCTGGGAAAAATACAATTGACCTCCTGAGTTTGACAGTGGGACTTCAGGTTCTGCTTCACTTAAATTTGTGCCGGCATATATCTTGCGAGAAATCATTACCTGAATCTCAAAAAAAAAAAAAAATTGCAATGTGAATTTCTTTTATTGGATGATTTTTTATTATATATTTTTAACCCACAAACTCTGTAATGCAATATATCAGCATTATGGAGCATTTTTTGAGACGAAAGGGGCAGGGGTCACAGGGGTAAAACTGGAAAGCCAAAAAAATGGCATCACTGTTGATATCTCTTCTGGACAATGGACATATCAGGTTGGTTTCTTCAAACATCCTGGAGTTTAATTGCCTTATACTGCTACCGCAGTCGTTGTTTCATGATTTGATTAAAGTCATCGTAGTATGCCTTTAGTTTCATTTTTTTATTATTAGTTTCTTTTGTAGTCTCTTTCATACGCATCAATGCTGTAATTTAACCTTTTTTCATAATTTTTTTTTTTTTTTTTGTCGTTTGATGGTAGATTGGACTTAAAGGTGAAGATTTAGGACCGTCGAGTGGAAGCTCTTCACAATGGCTTTCACAACCAAGCTTGCCTAAGAATAAACCTTTGACGTGGTACAAGGTATGGTTATTTCATGTATGATTTATAAGAAGAAGAAAATAGTTAGAGTTGTTTCCTACTAGAGAGCGAGGGGACTCCTTGTTTTACAAGATTGGTCTAGATTATGTTGAACATTTTCTCGGTTATATAAATATGATTTTGGTCTTGTATTTTGAATTTTCTCTATACTTTCAAAAGTTGAATTTAGTCCTTTATTTTAAATAAAGTTTAAAATTGATTCTAACTCTTCTAAAAATATTTAGTCTCTATTAGTCTTTCCTTTATAAAGGTTGAAAATACGTTTTCTATTCGTCTTTCTTTTATAAACGTTGGAAATACGTTCGCTAGGTTCGAAGATACCTCTCATACAAGTTTGTTAGATGTTGTTCTGCTAAGACAATTGCTTGCATTTTAACATTTCATCATCTTATTCAAGTATGCACCATAATTATGGGTAGCTTTTTCTGTGAATGACGTGTAAGTGAGTTAAACCACAAAAGGTAAAGTATGAGGCACATGGATTTCCACTAACAATCTGTTGATTCAGACCACGTTCGATGCCCCTGATGGTAATGACCCTGTTGCATTAGACTACACAGGCTTTGGAAAGGGCGAGGCATGGATAAACGGACAAAGTATTGGCCGTTATTGGCCATCATATATTGCCTCCAGTCATTGTACCGCATATTGCAATTACAGAGGAGCTTATAGGTCAAGCAAATGCCTTAAGAACTGTGACAAACCATCCCAAACTCTGTAAGTTTTCACTAACTTGAGGATAAGGCTTCCAAGTAACTTCAAATGTCCTTGTATCTTATCTTCCTAATTCTCAGATACCATGTACCTCAATCCTGGTTGAAACCTACTGGCAACACCCTAGTACTTTTTGAGGAAATTGGCAGCGATCCAACTCGATTGTCGTTCGCTTCGAAACAGATCGAATCTGTGTGTGCCCATGTATCTGAGTCCCATCCACCACCTGTAGATATGTGGAGCTCAGACACCAAACTACAGAAATCAGGACCCGTACTCTCTCTTGAGTGTCCATCTCCCAATCAGATCATTTCTTCTATAAAATTTGCAAGTTTTGGCACTCCTCTTGGAACTTGTGGGAGCTTTAGCCAAGGTCAATGCAGCAGCCAAAATGCACTCTCCACTGTACAAAAGGTTTTATATTTCCTGATACAGTAGAAATTTATGGTGTTTCTGTGCATGTGTTAGAACTGGATTGTGTACTCATTGATGCTTACTCTTGTCTACAGGCTTGCATTGGATCGAAAAGTTGTAGCGTTCAAGTGTCGATTAAAGCGTTCGGCGATCCTTGTAGAGGAAAAACAAAGAGCTTGGCTGTGGAAGCCTCTTGTGAATAACAAGGTACGTACTATGATTACTACCGAACTAAAGGAAGAGAGGAAACTAAAAATAAAAAAAATTTAAAAAAAAAATTGAGAAAAAAATACTTGAATATCAGAATTTGGTGCATTATATCTTGCAAAAGGCTAATAAACTCCATCAAAATGGATCAATCTGTATAACAATAAAGGCGACTTCTTGGGATAGAAAGCTCTTACATTTCTAATGCACATTTCTAAGCTTCTGAAACTTTGGTGTTCTGTTTTTCATCTGCACTGTTTTATTGTTCATTTAGTTCATATAATTGTCTTTTCCTAAGTTATATAATAAAAATAAAAAAAAATGATGAAATTTTGTATCATTATTATTTTAAGAGTTGTAATATTATTTTTAACTTTTTCATCAACATTTTTTAACTAAAAATTATTTAAAACTTCGACTGACATTTGGAACTAAGAATGGTGTAATGGTGAGATCTAGAAATGTGTGACAATTCAAATTTTCATTTGAAGTCACAACCATACCATTCCAATTCCTATATGAAATCCAAAATTCTAAGTGATCTTATGTACAAAAGATCAATGTTTTAATTTGAATACTTGGTGAGTGTATAATAAATGTTAATGGATTAGGTCAACTAATGCCGATCTTTGCTTAATTAGTTGCTTTCCCATTTAATTTAGAGATTAGTTCTTGAAGTCATGTAGCTTTCGTAGTTGCTATATACTTGGGCTTCATAGTGGCCAGTGTTACCATTAATTGCTTCAATTTTTGGGATTGATTGGCTATTGAATGTGATATACCCGGTACCAAATCGAAATTGGATTGTTATCGTTCAATCAATTCAAGGACTCATGTTAAGGGTGTATATGAGTTAGGATGGATATGATTTCAGGCTTTTTTGATCAACCAATTCGAGTTGGTCAATCTCCCAAACGATCAATCGATTCATGAGAAGGCCCACAACTCATATAATTTCGGATCGAGTGTTCAACAATGAGCAAAATTTATAACAATTTCACAATCTTGCCATAAAATCATTGGATACAATCAAATTAAGGTATCCAAAAAGTGGAAGCTAGTCATGCTAACATAGGTTAGGTGAAATCTCATAGACTTTGGTTCAATTGGGTATGAGTCTATTATGACAGAATGCTACATAAAAGATCACGTTACCTTTTGATAAGTTTGAATATGTCATTGGATAGGTCTACTATACTAATCTAATACTCGGACGTGTGCTAGGCCAAATATCATACAAGTGAGTAAGTTTCAACTGACGTAAGTTCTTTTATCTTTCGAGCGTTGCCACAACATTTGAACTTTAATATATATGATACAAATCCTAACGAATTATATTGAAACATTTAATAATTTAATTCATCCTTAGCAAATAATATAACAACAATTATATTTAATGAAGATTGTCCCATTTTTTCAAAGAAATAAAATAAAATAACTAAAACCTTGTCCCCCTTCGAACTTTGTGTCGACATGTTTTACTTTTCAAAAATAAAATAAAGTTAGTAATTGATTGGATTACATAAAATAAATAAGGCACTGTAGTTATAGTTTCTTTTTTTTTTTTTTTTTTTTTGCTAAAATAATGTGAGCTCATATAATAAAATAAATATAGAGTTTTAATCTCCTACTCTACAATACCACTTTAAATGCATTACATATATCATATACGTTTCGTCTATATATATCTATATATTATGTATATGTATATGTACGAATATCGAATAAAATTTATCAACTCTGTCATCCTCTATTGACTTGAAACACGTCGACAATTGCAAAGAACAATGAGAATCAAGACAAATGTTCTCGATTTATTTACCTTGTAGCCTTGCTTCCCACTGTAGTTACAATTATAGCATGTGTATGGTCCAATCCACAAGCGCTATGTGAACTCGACGTCATCTCCACCTTTGTCTATATATAACTCGTTTTGACCGAACTTACTAAATCTACTTCCTACAACACCCGGAGATGACTCGACTAAATATCGAGTCTTTTTAGTCAATCACGTTTCTCAATTATCGAATCTCTCTCTCTCTTTTTTTTTTTTTTTTTTTTTAACGTTTGTAAATGAATCTTCATATTTATTTTTTTAGAACATAAAAAAAAAATAATAATAATAAAGATGAAGAATATGATTTTTCTTGTCAGAAAAAATAAAAAAAAGGAAGGTCGAAAAAGGAAAGTTGAAAAAAAAAAAGGGAAAAAAGAAAGCTTTAGAGAAGCGATGATGGTAAAGAGTCGCAAGCAGTACAAATATCCAAATGTACGGCCATCGCTGCGAAACTGCCCCATTCTTTCTGGTTTCCATAGCCCCACACCCTTCGATCTCTCTCAGTACTCTCCATTTCTCACGCCGCCGCCCTCCGCCGCGCACCGGTGACATGTTTCTTCTCAACTCCTTTACCTCCGTCCACCGGTAACTCCAGGATCTGATTCAAATTTCCGGTCTTCCTGTTATGTTCTATTTTGCTTTTTCCCCTTTCGGATTATTGATTTCATGTTTCTTCTGGTGGATCTGCGTTGTTTTTTGATTTCGATCTCGACCGATGGGACTTTCTATGGTCGGGATCGGAATGGGGCCATGAATTTTTGCGATGAATTGTGTGACTGCTGCAATGGAGTTTGAATTGGTGGTTAATTCCTTTTTGTTCTTTTGGATGTTTGATTTTTCAGATGAGTATTCCGTTTGAATTTCCGGGTAGCGGCTGGAAGGCGTCCGGAAACGTGTTCCAATTCATGGTATTAACGGGATTCTAAATCCAATCCTCCTCTTATTTGTTCGCTTCTAGTTCTACTTTGGATTTGAATGGCTTGGCGCTGAATGGTGTTTAGTTTTTTTTGGTAATTGTATAGATACATATATGGAGAAATTTGTGAGGTTATCACGGGCTAGGTTTTTGAAATTGTTGGATTGATGGAAGGAATAAATAGACGGTATCTAATTGCGCACAAGGATCATAAATTTTTTTTCTGGATGCGGGGAGGATTCTCCAGAGAGGTGGCATAGATAGCTTTTTTGTTTAACTTTTATGGATTTTGTTTCGTAAATTTGGGTTTTCTTTGGGTATACCAAATAGTTATTAACATGAAAAACAGAATTTGTGTTGCTACTGATATGGAGGTGGATAATGAAGAAGAAGAAGTACCTCATCTCTTGGACTTGAACACAAGAGGAAGAGTGGATGATGGTCATCAACTTAGATCAAGTGATTCACTGTTCCCTGGTCTTATTGATGATGTTGCCATGGATTGCCTTGCTTTGGCTTGCCCATCGGATTACACTTCGTTGTCGTGTATTAACTCGAGGTTTAACAAGTTAGTCAAAAATGGTGATCTATATGGGTGGAGAAAGCATTTGGGGATTAAGGAGCATTGGGTGTATCTGGTTTGTGACTTAAAGGGTTGGGAAGCATTTGATCCTTTGAGAAAATTATGGATGACTTTGCCTAAGATGCCTTGTGATGAGTGCTTCCATCACGCAGACAAGGAATCGTTAGCTGTAGGAAACGAACTGTTAGTTTTTGGGCGTGAGATGTTTGATTTTGCTATATGGAAGTATAACTCGACTTGTAAGAGTTGGGCAAAGTGTCAAGGAATGAATCTACCTCGCTGTCTGTTTGGCTCCGGTAGCCTTGGTTCAATCGCTATCGTTGCAGGTGGGAGTGATATAAACGGGAACGTTTTAGACTCTGCAGAGTTGTATGACTCTTCATTGGGTACATGGGAAACACTACCGAAGATGACGACCCCGCGTAGATTATGCTCGGGATTTTTCATGGATGGGAAGTTTTACGTGATCGGTGGAATGTTGAGCTCCACTGTTTCATTAACTTGTGGGGAGGAGTACAATTTTGAAACAAGAAAATGGAGAAAAATTGAGGGAATGTATCCGTATGTTAATAGGGCTGCTCAGGCGCCTCCCCTTGTTGCTGTGGTGGATAACGAATTATATGCAGTGGAGTATTTAAGCAACCTGATTAAGAGGTATGACAAGGGGAAGAACATGTGGAATATATTGGGAAGGCTTCCTCTGAGGGCTGATTCTTCAAACGGATGGGGCCTGGCTTTCAAAGCCTGTGGGGAGGAACTTCTGGTTGTAGGTGGGCAAAAAGGTCCAAATGGTGAAGCGATCGTACTGAACGCTTGTTCTCCGAAGTTCGGGATGAGGAATGGCGCGTTGGATTGGAAGTTTCTTGGTGTGAAGGAGCACGTCGGAGTGTTCGTCTATAACTGTGCTGTTATGGGTTGCTGCTTATAGAATAATTTGAGAGAAGAGAGCCGGAGTCTGAAACCAGATCTTGGTCGGCTACAACTGTTGGTTGGTTGCCATGTACGTATGGTTTTTTCTGTTTTGCATTTGAATCTGCTTATCATCTCTTTTGTTTCTATGGTCAGCTGTTGGTTAGTTTGATCAAGTTCTTCTGTTGTCAGTGACATGCATTCTGTTTCTTCATTCTGTCTTTACTAATAAATCATTATAGCCTCTCTGCTCTGCTCACTTCATAACTATTCAATTCTTAACATTTCTATGCTTTGATTCAATGGTATCCGTAGATATTGTCCTTTTTGGACTTTTCTTTGAGATTTCCTTCGAGCTTTTTAAAACGTGTCTGCTAGGGAGAGGTTTCCACACTCTTATAAAGGATGTTTCGTTCTTCTCCTCAACAGATGTGGAATTTCACTATCCACTCCCTTAAGGCCTCAGTGTCCTTATTGTCCCTCGTTCCCCTCTCTAATTGATGTGGGATCTCACAATCCTCTTCTTTGGGGCCCAACGTCTTCGCTGACATACCATTCGGTGTCTAGCTTTGATACCATTTGTAACAGTCCAAGCCCATCGGGATTTTGAAAATCATTTTTAGTTTCATAGGATAACTATTTTTATTTTCATGTTTTTGGGGGACATTTTAGCAAAAATTGCTTAACGGGGGAATCTTTTAAGGTGTATAAGAAGATTTAAGGTTAAATTATAAATTTTGTCTCAAAGTTTTGTCGTTTTTGTGAATGATAAAAAAAAAAATATAAAATGATGCCATCTCCTCATAGGCTCCAAATATTTGACTAAAGTCCACTCTACAATAAAGCCTACTCACTAGCCTAACATGCTCAACATTATTATCAATTATTTTTGGGTCGAGTCGATGACAAAATGATGGTTCGACCCGTCCTTAACTTTAGGGAGTGACGAGCTGATTTTGGTTCGAAATCTATTAAGTTGAAGATAGTGTAGACGAAATTCAATAGAAGGAAGAGAAGAGACGATTTGGGAAGTAGTGATTTACAATTGTTTTAAGTATGCTTTAATCCTAAAATATTAGGCCCTTCCCTTTTTACCTATTTGTGGTTTTTTCTCTAATTTTGTTTTGCTTTTGCTTTGAATGATAACTTTAAAAAAGACGGTCTAATATGAGAATTTGATGTTGATGTTCTTGGAGCTATCATCTTCGGAAAGAGGTTTTTAGTGATTGGGGTCGGTTTAAGGTGGTCAACCAACGCCACTTTAGAACAAATTATCAATTCTCAACATTAACAACTAAGTTTTTATGGCAATTTAAAACCTTTAAAAGCTAAACCATCTCGTTCGATAACAATTTTATTTTTTAAAATTGTTTTTCTTTTATTTTCGATCTTTTATAAAAATTCAAAAATAATTTTTTTTTAGTGAAAATTGAACTTTTTCCTATTGGTTCAAGAATATAATATTTTATCCCTAAGTTATTGGGTTATTTGATACATTAACTAAAGAAATATTTATAAATAACAATATTAATAATAATAATAAAAAAAAGTGAATATAACTTAGTTTTCAATTAAAATTTAGAGATATATATAAAACTTTTGTTTCTTTCGAAAACGACAAAAGGAAGTGGGCAAGCCCTAATTTGATTTGGAAGGATAATTGTCGGCTTACTAAATCGCACTAAATGGACCGTTGCCTTCTGAGTTTTTATATTTTTTTTTAATAAAATTTAAAAATGTTATTTAAAGCTTCTTGAATCATCCACGAAAAAATTATTTTAAAAAGTGTTTTTTAAATTTAAAAATATAATAATTTCTCGTAACATTCACTCTAAACATTAAAAAATATCGATAAGGTTTTTTTTTCCGGTCTTTTAATTAAGATTATGGTCTTAAATATTTTAGATTTTAGGTTTAGAACCGTCTCGATTCAAAATACTAAAAAATTAAAACGAGAAAGTAGATTTTGAGAAATGACCATTGATACCCTTGTAAAAATCGAAGAAAAATGTTACTACAAAAAAAAAAAAAAAAATCGAACCACTATCAAACTCAATCCTTGAGTGATGAATAAAGGAGATAAATTTTAAAAAAATAATAATATGTGATTCGTGGTTGAACTCTATTGAACGAGCGGCATAGTCTGAAAAAGAGTTTGAGTGGAAAATTGTTAGCCGTGTGACTAAGATTTTGTAGGACCTTGTAACATCTAAGGGGTGCACGAATGAATCGGGTCATACTCGAATGAGAGCTATCCTAAGGATAAGATGACAAAGAAAGGCTTAGAAGAATTGAAAGTTACTATCTATACCAGTAAGCCGGATGACTCAATCATATTAACTTCATGATTAAGTGAATTTTGCTGGTAGACATTTTATGTTGGGTAACCTCTTGAAAATTTTACTGAAATGCATTTTAGTGAGAACAAAGCATGATGGAATAACTCGTGTTGGTTTGTGGAAAGATCGATATCGACAGATATTGACAACCCTAACCACGTGCAATGACTAGGCATACACGTCACTAGGAATTATACCACTAACATACCCCTTTCAATCAATTGCATAATTGGCCATTATTTCCACATGTCACAAGCTCATTTGTCAAGCGTGCCACGTTTCATTTGTTATTGTGTTTTCCTTGTCATCCCAAAATGGGATTGTTGAGATATCACATCACGTGTCACATATCAACACTACCTTTGCCCATTTGATTTGTTAATCCTAAAACTTTTAAAAACAAAAATATTTGAAGAAAATTAGGTTCATGATTTTGAGATACGTCACAATATTTAAAAATAAAAATTTTTGAAAAAAATTGGGTTCATACGATAGAACATAGGACCGAAAATTCTCATGCCATCCGTTCAAATCTGGTTCTTGGCACATCATGAATAATTTCAACTTTTTTCATCGGGTTCGAGTAGAAACTAAAAGCATGGATCAACATTTCAATCCTTATTAATAATGCTACCACCATATAAACTACTTTTTAAAATGCTTTATAATGTTTCGAGTGAAAAAGATGATTAGGTTTGATCTACCACGTATGAATATACACTTTATTGAAACAAAAAGTTATAATTAGTAAGCAATTCCACGTTATAATTAGCTTTTGAGAATACACACCTCCAATATAGTGACTACAATCATGAAGCTCTCGATATCATTCATGTAAACATTTGTTTACACATTGGTTATCACATTAGTTTACTTACAAGCTTGACAAACTGTATACGAGAGACACTTGATGTGTCGACGGTCACCGACTTGGTGCCAGACAACCTAGGGACACTTCTAGCGTGCCTAGGGTTATCCATGTCCTCAAATCCCCTACAAAATAGGGAACCAACAAGGAAATAAGTTAGCTATCAATATTAGTTAGAGCTACCAAAATTAACTTAAGCAGATATTTAGAGTGTCGAGATGTTAGTTTTGAGGGTTAGAGCCAATCAAGCATGGTGTTGTTCATAAAAATTCATAAGGTCTCGATACTATCGTGAAGCTCGAGTGATTGGAAGCAACAGCTTAAGCCCAAATAGCGTTAAGATGCTACGCTGTCGGAACTTGAGCTCGATTGGTACAAAATAAACAATTAATAAACCTAGCTTATTATTAATATGAATAATTGGAAGTGATAGATATAGAAATATAGAAAGGTAAGGTTTGGTTAGATCCTAATCAGATTGCATTTAGGAGGGACTTAGTGGATTCTGCATTGCCACAATTTTGAATTTGTGGTTCATGTCCTTTTGACTTTTTCCACTCTTTTCCACTTGCGTGTATTCCACGTCTTTTATTTATATAACCCCTCCTTCTTCTCATCGTCATCGTTATTATTATTATTATTTAATTGTAATGTCCCACATCCACTAGATTTTGTCCTGTTTGAACTTTCCCTTACGGGCTTGCCTCAAGGCTTTAAAACGCATCTGCTACGGGAAGGTTTCCACACCTTTATAAACAGTGGTTTGTTCTCCTCTCCAACCAATATAGGACATCACAACATTAGCCCAAGGAGGACAATATCTGCTAGCGGTAAATCTGGGACGTTACTAATGGTATCAGAGCCAGACACCGGACGATGTGCCAACCTTCTCGCTGTTCCCCGAAGGGGGTAGACACGAGGTGGTATGCCAGTAAGGACGCAGGGCCCCAAAGGGGAGGTGGATTTGGAGGCGGTCCCACATCGATTGGAGGAAGGAAATAGTGCCAACGAGTTCGCTGAGCCCCGAAAGGGGGTGGATTGTGATGTTTCACATTGGTTGAGGAGGAGAATAAACCACCATTTATAAGGGTGTGGAAACCTTCCCCTAGCAGACACGTTTTAAAGCCTTGAAAGCAAGCCTGAAGAGGAAAGCCCAAACAAGACAATATCTACTAGTGATGACAATATCTACTAGTGATGGATCTCGGATGTTACATTAACTTTTTAAGTTTAGAGTTATGTTGATATCGGTAAATATTTATATAAAATTTTATAGAAATATAATATTTTAAATGAAACTCAAATTTATCCGTATTTAAAAAAAGAAAATCAAATTTAAATTGATCCTAATTCAAATTAGAGTTAACGTAGAGATTTAAATTATTGTTTATTTTTTCTATCAAAACTATTTTTTATTGCTATCAAAAATATTATTTAATAATTGAATAATTATAAATATTCAAATTTAAATTTTTTATTTTAATATATATATTTGAAACATGAATTAATTGAGTAGATGAAATTTTAGTTTTTAATATCTTAAATTAAATAGAGAAAATGTATTAAAATTCTTTTTTAAATTATTTACACTAAAAAAAAGAAAAATCTTTAAGTAAAATGCTTTTGAATAATATATTTTTTTATTATTAAATTTGAATTATTGTCCTCCAAAATGAAAAGCCACCTCTCTCTCCCTCCTAAAAGGGGAAAAAGCCTTATAAAAAATGGCTCAAGCTTGGAAATTTACAATTTTGCCCTTTTCCATCCTTAATTAAATTAAAACCCTAATTTTTTTAAAAAAAAAATATGATTCTTAAAAGTAATTTCTTTTATTAAATGTTACGTCTACCAACTAAATAGTCTCTAATATAAATAAAAAAGTTTAAATTTTAAATTTTGAAATTTGGGATTGTTCAATTGCTTTTTCTTTTTTTCTTTAAAGACTTTTTGGAAAGAAAATATGATTTGAAATTTCTATTTTGTTTTTTGAATTTTGAAATTTGAATAAAAAGTTTTAAGAATTTTTTTAATAAAAAAACTTTGTAATAGTAAGCTTCAATATTTCTTAAAAACCCCAAAAATATATATATATTTTTTATATTAACATGACATATTTAAATATTTTTTTATTAAATATATAATTATTACATTTTATTGTGTTTTTTAGTAAAATTATTTCATTTCATTATGAAATAATACATTAGGTATTCGATTTTATTTATTTTCACTTAAATTTAAATAGGTATAAAAATACCGCCTATTAATTCAATTATATTTAGTACAATAATGTGTGTACGAGAATTTGAATTTCCAACCTTAAAAAATTTAATATATGTCGATCAAGTAATAATGCTATACATGATAGACTGAGTTTTAAGTCGCTATCGTTCGGTTTGAATAAGCGAAGTCTCTTTGGTCCGTTTGCTTAGGTGGTGATCTTCCTTATATTCTCTAACGTTCAAAGTTGATTTGGTTCGAGAGAAGAGCATACATCAACCGAACGCTCTGAATAAGTAAGAGACCAACAATTTCAAATGGGCTCAGTTTCGTTTTTCTTCTTTTAAACAAAACGCTCCTCGGTTCGCTTAGGTGGCAATCCAATTTCAAATGTACGTGTAAATATCTTCAAAAATGTATTTTGAAAAACTTTGGAATAATTTATACCTATTTGAAAGTGAGAGAGATTTAAGTTTATTCTTTTAACTTTATCCCTTTTTTCAATATATAAATCATGAGATCCGAGTTCAAAATATAATAGTCGACATCATAGGAATCTTATCAAAAGTATAAATATTCATGATACGATCGTAACTAAAAATTAAAATACTTATAAATATATCGATATATACTGTAAATTGAAAATTTTGATGTCAATATTAAGAATCAATAAATAACTATAAAAATATAAATAATCAATTATTTATATGGGGTCAAGGTCTCTCAATGCACCATCGCCTCTCATCTTGCCATCTCGATCTCCATCGACATGGCCCATATGTCTTGACGTCATCCCGAGTCTCAAGGTGTTGTCGACCCGCAACTCACTTGTCATGTCATCGAGAACGGGCCCACGTGTCGATTATTTCATCGGGACTTCCCAAACATCCATCCATCCGGGTTCTATCGAGGCATTGGCCCTCTCATGCACATGTCGTGTCATTTACGAATACCGTACTGGATAGTGAGTGTATGTAGCAACCTCCAACACGTGGGTTGAGGCAAAATACCGGCACACCCGAGCCGCTCAATACTGTCCTTGAAAAACTCATTTCAAAGGAAGTCGCCCGAGACACTCGTCTTGACACGCTCGCCCCGCTGTGACACACGCATGTGCCACAAGGTAGCTCACTTCGGCCACAGGTCCAAAGGTGAGTAAAGGAAATGCATCTCAGTAGTGTACATAATAATTTTAGATTATATTTAATTTTTTTTTTTTTTTTTTAAAAAAAAATATATATATATATATATATATATATATAATTAATTAATTAATTAAAAAAAACATGACACAAAGTTACAAGTAACAACCTCCAACCACCTTAACTAAAAAAACAAATTAATTAAGTGTAATTAAAACCTAACTAATTATAGAAATCCATAGATGTTAGCATAAAAAATAGAAAAGGAAATATATGACTCTTCTAATTCCATCCAATTATTTGACGAGCCTAGAATTTAACAAGTATCTATTTTGTTCTCCTCTCTAACGAGGTCGTAACGTCCTCGTTGGCACACCGTTCGATATTTTACTCTAATACCATTTGAAACAACTTAAGCCCATGATTAGTAGATATTGTCCGCGTTACCTATCGTCGTCAGCCTCACACTTGTAAGACAATCTGTTAGGGAGAGGTTTCTATACTCCCCTCTCCAACCGATGTGAGATCTCACGTAAATTCTCTCTTAAACAAAAAAAATAAAAATATGCTAATTTTCGTAGTTATCGATGTATTGTTCAAGGTCACTATCATATCAACTTTTATTCAATATTCTAATAGATTTTTACTCCAACGAGCAAAACTCAACGAATTGAACATTTGACCTATTGATCGAAAATAAATGAAAGATTAGATAAATACGAGATTAAAATCGTAGACCCCCAAAACTTTACTACACACAAACCAAGAAAAAACGAAACTTTAATTGAAGAAGACAACATATTAGCTGTAAAAAACTAAAACAAAGCATAGCAATGAGTAACAGTCTCTTTAAAGACCACTTAAAATCTCGTGAATTTGAAGGGTAATACTTTAAGCTTTAAAAGTGCCTCTGCGTGTGTTTGAATCTGATTCGCTTAACAGAAGGCTGAGCGGTTATGGTCTGAGCGCGAGCGAGTTGTTAGAAGAGTGGCAGTGGCGTCAGTAGGCCATGTTTTCCCTCCACCTTCCGTAATAAATGCACCGTTGGGACTTCCCCTTTCATCCTTTTCTCGATACATTTCATTTCAATTTTCCCCTTCTCTCAGTTTTAACTCACTCCCCTGCTTCTCTTTTTCTCTTTTTCCCCCTCTTTTCTGTGCAAATCTTCTCCAATGTGCATGTTCTTCGTGGTTTTTAGCTGGTTTTGAGTTCTGGGTTTATCCCTTTTGTGGATTTTAAGCTAATGGAAAACAGGGATAAGCTTGTTGCTGAAGGGAGTGAAGTGGGTTCACGTGATGGAACCATTTCAATTCCTCTCGAAAAGGTTTGGTGATTTTTTTTCCCTCTTTCTTCGTTCTTTTCTGAGTAATTTACTGGAATTTTCGTCGTGTTTTCAAGAGGATTGAATGATGAATCGTGATAACTTAGAACAGAGAGAATTTCGAACAATACCCTGTTTCTGATTTCATTCTGTTCTTCTTTGAACTGCTCGATCATGTTCTTATTTGTTCTTCCAGGATGAAGGCAAAGCTGCGATTAGTGAGGAGAAAAAGCTTGTTCATCAATGGAAGAAGCCGAATCTTGTCCTGGAGATACCGTCTCAAACACCCGTTTCGTCCCCTCAAGAATTTCATGCTATAAAGATGCCTCAAACTCCTAGGAAAGTGAATTTTCTGTTGACACCAAGCCCTTCTGATGTGAGAATTAATGGATCTGGGTCACCTGGTCCGCCTTCATCAAGAGGCAAATCATCTATAAGAAGTCTGTTTCCTAAGCTAAGCTTCATCCATAGAAGCTCTTCAGACATTGAGAAGGTTGCTAACCTTGGCCTTGAAGGTTCATCTCATGGGGCTCAAGAGAAGACTTCAATAGCTAGGTCCTTGTCTCTCACGAAAATGTTTACTCCCAGGATAAAGAGGACTTCATCATTGCCTGTTACTCCCGTCGTTCACTTGAATCCCGAATCGGCACATGGAGGAAGTAGAGGCGCTACGAACCCAATTGTAAGTATCGTTAGGTTGAGGATGGTTGGGAGAGTAGTCTCAGATAGGCTAATTAAGGGGTACGAGAGCTTATGCTCGAAGTGGATAATATCATACCATTGAGGTGAGGATAGTCGTGGTTCCTAACATGGTCTAGAGTCATGCCCTTTACTTAGCTATGTCAATAGAATCTTCAAATGTCAAACAAAGAAGTTGCAAGCCTTGAAAGTGTAGTCAAAAGTGACTCAAGTGTCGAACAAAGGGTGTACTTTGTTTATGGGCTCCAGAGGAGTCGAGTTTCGATTAAGGGGAGGCTGTTCAAGGGCTCTATAAACCTCAGGGGAGACTCTATGGTGTACTTTGTTCGAACAAGGAGCGTACTTTGTTGGGAGAGGAGTCTCGCGTCGGCTAATTAAGGAGTTGATTATGGGATTATAAGTAAGGAGTACTTTTGGGGAGACCAAAAGCAAAGCCACGAGAGCTTATGCTCAAAGTGGACAATATCATAACATTGTAAAGAGTCGTAGTTCCCAAATTGTGGAAATCGATCCAATATTTGTGTTTTGTGCAGGGAAAAGGAGCACAACGATCAATATGTCGCTCTCTTTCGGTCCCCGTGAACGATAAAGAGAGAACCTTGACGAAGATGGATTCGTTTTTCCGTGTAATTCCTTCAACACCACTTGTGAAGGGAGGGAGTGGAAAGCTAAACACAGCAATAGAGGAAGCTGGTATGATTCAATGAAAGAACATCAAATACTGAAAATTTACATCTTTTGGTACTTATTCATACTGATATTAGGGAAAAAGTTGATTTTAAAACTTAATTTGATGGTCCAGAAGAAGATAATAATGGCGAAGACATACCTGAAGAAGAGGCTGTTTGCAGAATCTGTATGGTGGAGCTCTGTGAAGGCGGCGAGACGCTAAAGATGGAATGCTGCTGCAAAGGTGAGCTTGCTTTGGCTCATAAGGACTGTGCCATTAAATGGTTTAGCATCAAGGGCAACAAGACATGTGATATTTGCAAGGAAGAGGTCCGAAACTTACCCGTTACTCTGTTACGGATCCAAAGTATTCGAGCTCGAAACACCGGAGCGATCAGAGCTCTGCACGAAGATGTTCATGGATACAGGTTTCTTGTTTTGTCACTTGAAGCTTTGAAACTCCATTTGCAAATACTTGAATATGCAAATCTTTTCAGGGTCTGGCAGGAAGTTCCCGTGCTCGTCATCGTTAGCATGCTTGCCTATTTCTGTTTTCTCGAGCAACTTCTGGTAGATTTTTCATTTCTACAGTTCGTACATTGAATTCTTAGTACGTTCCGTTGAAGAAAACGTTGCTGTCTATCAGGTCGGTAAGATGGGTAGCGGTGCAATCGCGATATCTCTGCCTTTTTCGTGCGTACTTGGACTGCTCTCATCCATGACCTCGTCAACTATGGGTAGGCAAGCTAATAATGTTGCATAATCTATATCTAATCTTCTCATTTTGTTCGTTTTGGCGCTCGACAACCATTGAGGTTGCCATTTTGCAGCCATTAGTGTTCATCGTTTTCGTTTTGGAACTTGTTGGCATAACTTGATTATGATTCTATTATGGAATGTGATTTCAGTGAAGAGAAGATTCGTGTGGGTGTACGCCTCATGTCAGTTCGCGCTCGTCGTCCTCTTCGCACATATCTTTTACTCCTTGGTGAGAACTCTGTGCACATGAATCTTTTATATGCCATTTTAAGATGTCATTTTAAAGCTGGTATCTGTTCTCATAGGTTGCCATCCAACCAGTTCTATCTATTCTTCTTGCAACTTTTACCGGGTTCGGAATCGTGATGAGTGGTACTTCAATTCTAGTTGAGTTTATCAAATGGAGAAGAAGATGGCAAGCTTCAATGGAGCAACATCAAACACAGATGATCACACGACCAGGGCAATTTCCTAGAACGTCGAGTGCATCATAAACGACACTGATACCAACCCGACCCAGATAGGTAAATTCAACAGAAACAATAGCAGAAGTTCAAACTATAGGTGATTTAGCTAGCTCGATTGGTTAAGGTACACACTCGTAAATGAGAAAGTTGTGTTATTTTGAAGTAAATGAGGAATTAGCTTCATAGGCTTCATTTTTTTTTTTTTTTTTTTTTTTTTGTTTCATGGTATTTTGTTGAGCCAAGTTTGCAATGATCTGTTTAGTTATGGTTTGAGAGTGCTCTGAAGAATGCATTTGTGGGAGTTAATGTTATGTAGATTTGTATTGCTCACTTCCTGATGTGAGTGCTTTATAGAATGAACAAATTCTCTTGTAACATACATTATTCTACTTTTGTGGTAAACATTTGAAGATTTAAATAAATTTGTATAACAATGCAAAAATCAGAACAAGCATTTTTCAATTTCATTGGAAGATTGTTGCTAGAAATTGCATCAGAAATGAATTCATTACACCACTCGAGACTATCAGACACATCGTGAACTTAGAATCGAAAACCAGGTTCGAATTAAGCAAAAGCAAATATTCAAATTCAGATTGAAACAATTAGCACAGTACTGATTGAAACAAACATACAAAACTAACAATATTGTACAATTTCTATCCAGAACCAGCACAAAGTTTCCACATACAGTCCACCATGACCATAAAATCCCCCAAATCTAAACCCTAGGTTCTAAAATACCTAACCTCCAAAGCCGTAGAGAGTACGACCTTGCCTCTTGAGAGCGTACACAACATCCATAGCGGTGACGGTCTTCCGTCGAGCGTGCTCAGTGTAGGTCACGGCGTCGCGGATGACATTCTCGAGGAAGATCTTAAGAACGCCGCGAGTTTCTTCGTAGATCAAGCCACTGATTCGCTTTACGCCGCCTCGTCTGGCCAACCGCCGAATCGCCGGCTTCGTGATTCCTTGGATGTTGTCCCTCAGAACCTTGCGGTGCCTCTTTGCTCCACCTTTTCCAAGGCCCTTCCCTCCCTTGCCTCTGCCGGACATTGCTGCTTTTCCCGCTTCCTCTAAGGATTTGAGAGTTTTTGAGAAATTTCTGATGAAAAAAGACTCGAAATCTGTTGTTGTGAGAATCTAATGACAAGAGTGGTTACATATATAGTAGAATGAGATGGAAGGATGGCCGTTGGATGGCGATCCGTGTACCCAAAGGATTTTGTTTCGTGGCCGTCCGATTTCACATGGATTGTGAGTTAGAGGTTGGATGGATGCGTCTCGCGGATGGAGGACTTTCTAGACTTGTAAGAAAAGGAAATTTATAAAGTTCCGAATAAGATTACATTTTTTGTTTTGTATTTTTTTTCTTTTTTTTTTAATTTTATGTTTAAACTTCTTGAAAAATAAAATAACTATAACCATTTTTATTATTATAAATTAGTTCAAATCTTTTCTACGTTTTTTTATTTATTTTATATTATCCTAAAATTTGAATTTAATTTTTAATTTCTATTTTGTCGAGTTTTGTAAATTAATACCTTTTAGAATGATTTATCGACTTAATAGAACTTTAACAATAATTCGATAGTAAACATATTCTAATGAACTTTAATAATATGCATTTTTTTAAAATGAATTGAATCCGTTAAGTATTTGGACTAAATAGAAATCAATTTCATTTTCAAACCTTTATAATCGAACATGTCATTTTTAAAACCTCAAACACCAAAAGAATATATTAGCATTTCACCTCAAAGATAGAATCAGATTGATTCTCTAAATGCTTTTTTAGACATTCCTTAATGTCCCGGCTATTTACAAGAACGTGAGAAGCAAATGAATAATTATTCGCTCCCGAAAGAAATCGAAGAATTTCTCGAAAATCCAACAAGACCCATTTCTCTGACAGATAGTCAGAATTTCATATAGGTTCGAAACCTACACAAAAGTCCACTTGATCTCAAAAATTGTTAGAAGAAAGATAGTGAACATGTGTCTTTCATTAATAATTTGTCAGAACTTATTATTAAATAATGAAAGTCATTTTAATAATCATTAACATAATAAATAATAATAATAATAATAATAATAATAAGTAATTTGTAAGCTTGTAAAGGAGAGATTAACAATAGGAAGCTCGTTGAAATAAAGAGGAAAGATGATCAACTTTTCATCATCTGAACTTCATCTCCGACATGATTTTTCTCGGATGAACATTAACTGATTTTTTTTTTTATTGAACAAAAATAAAGAATATACAAGAACATGTATGTGTCTATATATAATATATAACAATCCGACCAACCAAAACATCCACAATGAGTTACAAGAACAAGTTCCAATCTAAAAGAATGGTTTCAAGCTGATAAATACAAAAACCAACACCCACAAGCACGAGTTAGACCAAATCGTCCCCAAAGACATTGACAAAAAGAAAACAAAATAACATTAACATCAGCTCCTAACAATTCAAAATTAGCAGTTTTTTCATGGCAGCAAAACTAAAACATGCTCAAACTCGAAGCTGTACGAATAACATTGCTAATGAGAGAAGGACGAGTTCGAGTAACGAGCATGCGTTGTAGAATTTAAACAGAAAACCATGAACCCCATACTTTGACATAAACAGGATGCTGCAAGAAACTATAAATTATGTTCACTAAAGTAACAAATCAATGGGGACACAACTAGTTGGACCTATCTTCACAATTATAATTTGGTATGCAGCTATAATCAAGTTCATAATTCTGTATTTTGAAATTAAAAAATGTTTTTTTTTTTTTTTTTGTCCAAAAGAAATTCTCTCTTTATAAGATGGGGAATTTAGAATTAAATAAAAAAAATGCATAGATTCAAACAAAAGTAGCAAGCATAGTCAGAAAGACAACACTCACCAAAAACGCCTGGAATGTTTTTGTCTAACTTGTCAAGAAAATAGCAGTAGGATTCCCTGGGGATGGAGGATTCTGCTTCAATAATGAAGCCAGAGCTCCAGCTTTTGCAATAGCATCTGTATCAGACGCACACAAAACCTCCACCTCTTCCAAACCTATTTGCCTCTTAATCAACTCCAAGTTCTCTTTAAGGACCTCGATCTCCCCGAAAGGAAGCTTCAAGTCCAAGGCATGAACCCCGAGTGCAGCGACCTCGTCCTTCTTAAACCTCAAAAATGGCATACATAACTTCTGTGTTTGTCTAAAGTCTGATGCCTGACCAACTGAACTCTTCTGTAGTGCCTCCATTATTTCACTATCTGGTGCAAATGTACGTTTAGTCGAGTCAAATTTACATCGGAGTATCCTCAGGCATTCGGCTTTCCATCCATCAAATTGCTCATTCACATATATCAAGCCAGTTAATTTCTTGTCCTCGATCACGGATGTGACGGGAGCACCCTTCTTGTTGCCTTTTTTAGATCCTAGAAGTTGTTTTTGAAGAAGCTTTCTCATCAAAACTATCGAGTCTTGCAGGTATTTGTTTGCACTTTTGAGAGTTAAATCAGGAGAATCAGCCGAAGGCCAGCCAGCATTAACAACAAACCCTTCCTTCTTCAACATTTCCCTCCAAACATATTCTGCATAGTGTGGACAAATTGGAGTGATAAGTCGTGTCTGGACATCCATAAAGCGGAAAACCAAATCGCGATTCATGCCTCCAGCCCCACATGAAAACCTGTACTCGTCCCTCGCTGCTTGGAGATCATAAAAACCAGACTTCAGAGCTTCTCTAAACATGTAATCTTTGTAATTTTGCTCGGTCGTTTTAACTGCAATATTGATTTCATTTTCAAAGACACGATCAGCATAGGTCGACGGAGGGCCTGTTCTAAGGAAGGAAGAAGAATCAGCCTGTAGAATGTCTTCCATCCATGCAATTTCTTTAGTCAAACGTAATATTGCAGCATTTGCAGTCTCAAAAACAAAATTTGCATCATCAACACCATCACCAGCATCAGCCAATGAGAATCGTGTGGCGTCAGCAGAAAACTCTTCAATTGCCTGACGCAGAGTTCTAAAATTCCCAGTAGATTTGGACATCTTTTCAGAATTAAGCATGATGTGCCCATTGCATCTGAACCCTCGTGGCCAATGGTGCTCTGGCATAATTGCAGTATGATTATAAATACAGAATGTCAAATGATTCTGAATAAGATCTTTTCCAGAAACCCGAAGATCAAATGGATACCAATACTCAAACTCTTGTTTCATCTTATTAAGAATTGAACGTGAGATACCAGTTGATTTTGGTTCAGCAGCACCACAAAAGACAAAATCCCACACTTCATCAGTCATCTGCTCGGGTTTTATTGCAGAGGTTCCTGATCCATACAAGTCCCCATTATGCAACAAGTGAGCAATGGTGTAGTAAGCCATGTAAATGGTGGAATCAGATAATGACTCAACTAGAAATTGTTCATCCCAAGGAATACGCGTTCCAAGGCCAAAACTACGTGAGCATGCCCACTGGTTAAGCCAACTAAGTGTGTGCTGAAATCCATGCCTTGTCTCATCAGAAAACAGATTCATGTTGGCCAAGCAATCTTCAGCCAACTTCTTCCATTCTGATTCCCCATATGTGATGTACCTGTTCAAAACACCATTAGAATACTATTAGGTCAATCATGATATGCTTAGTCATCAACTAATGAGTTAGTTAGAGATAGTCACCATTGATCTGTAAGAGCTACAATGCACTCATCTCCAGACCGGGAGGTAACACGCTTCTCAGGTTCACTGTATGGGATAGCTTGACCAGTTTCAATTAGCTTGCTCCGAATCATAGGCTTTGCTTCCTGCACTTTCCTCCCAGAAAATTCACCAACAATTAGTGTTCCATCAGTAAATCCTTTCAAATATGTTAATCTTTTAGCTTCAGCAAGCTTGTCCTTTTCATTCTGACTTTTAATTTTTAGATCCACGCAAACTTTTTCAGCAGCCCTATCTCCAAATTCTGGGATATCAATAATGGGAACAATGTCATAGGGAAGCACCCATTCATCTTTAACACCATATTTGGCCCTAAGAGCTGGTTTTGATTTTAAATCATGCATTGCCATATAATCATCAGGAGCATCACTAGGTACACTGGTCACGATACCAGTTCCCTTATCCGTGAGAATTGTAAGCATGGGAAGAGCATAAATGATCTCATTAAAGGCTAGAGGGGACTTCAATGGGAGCCCTATCAAATCATTACCAGTCAGCTGAATCAGGCAAGTGGGTTTTTCAGGAACTCTAGAAAATTTCTGATAGGCTAAGTTAAGGGCGGCTCTTTCAGTAATAATAAATACATCAGTATCATTAATTTCAAATGCTCCATATTTACCCTCAGGCAGTACCCAAGCATTTGTTTGACCATACATGGTCTCAGGTCTCAATGTTGCAGCAGCTAAGTACACTTTTCTACCCTCCAACACACCCATTTTAGGAGGAAAAGGTGGCACAACCTCCATCTTAATCAGTGTGTAATCCTGTGGTTGAACCCCTTCACCAGATGCCCTATCATGATCGGCACAGGGTTGGCCATCTAAGGGTGAATATATGGTATATCTGACATCTTTCACAATTTTCCCCATGGATTTCAACTTCCGCATCTGCCACTGTACAAATGAATCAAAAAATGGATTCATATCAGTGGTAATAAAAGATCGTCTCCAATCACAACCTAAACCAAAAGCTTTAAGGTCCTCCATAGCTAAAGGAGGAAAGAACGTCAACCAGTTATAAGGATTTTGAAACTTGGATATCTCACTATCAGACAGACCAAAACTGCGCATTATTTCCCACTGGTACATCTGCCCACTTGACTTCGAAACTGCCTTAGACTTCTTGCCCTTGAATTTGTCAGGTAATGTTGGGTTACTTTCATTTGCATCCTCGGATTCTGCTTTCAAGTTTTCTTGCTCTTCCATTTGCCTAGGGAAGGCAGGTGGATCACCAAACTGTTGGATTTCCCTAGCAAGCTTATCAGCAGAGGCCTTGATAGGCATTCCTGTGCAGTGGAAACCAAATGGTAATAGGACGTTTGCACCTCTTAACCTGTGATATGCTGCAGCAAACTCCAATTTTGAAAGGGAGAAAGCATGCCCAAGATGCAAAAATCCATTCATATAAGGAAAAGGAAAGTTTCCAAAGAACTTCTCTCCCTCTTTAGGAGGTGTTTCACATGCCTCAGCCCTGAAAACATCATTCTCTTCCCACAAAACTCGAACCTTTGATTCAATTTCTCGGAGACTGTCCCTCCGAGCAAAGCTTTTCCCACACTCCGATGCCATGTCAGTAGGACAGAAAAATCTGCAGGCATCAACAACATCATAAGATGACAGCATAGGAAGCACTCTAAAAATTTAAAGCATACAAAAAATCATTATAACTAACTTCCATGCATCATTTAAGACTGCATATTGTACGTATACACATATTTCAAAATCCACTCCCATTTAGAAGAATGACAGACAAAAAAGCATGTTAGAATTTAAATCCATAAAGAGGGGCGGAAAAGTTAATTCAACTTTAATCTTAATTTAAGGGACTATAGTTAACAGATATAGGAATTTATAAATAAGAGGTATCACTTAAAAAGAAATTAATCTTCCAAAGATTAAGGGGTCTTTGCTTCCAAACCATCATTTTAATCAATGCCGCTCTCAACCATTATAATTATTGAGGCTAAATTACACATTTGATTCTTGAGTTTCAGCCAAAGGACCAATTAGACACATGTGAAAACTCTTGGACCAAAAGTGTAATTTACTCTACTTATTTAGATTTAAAACTAAAATAGGTACAACTTCCCAAGATACAAAGAAAGTAATTTTATGAAGTGAATGTGAAGTTTTTTTTTTTTCTCTCTAATATCCATGAGTGTCCGGGTTAGCTTGCACACATTGACCATTCTCATGGGGACAACCGCCTCATCCTACAATATTAGGTTGCCAAGGTAATTTGCAGGATATTAAATCCTAAGTAGATAGTTACCATGGCTAGAACTCATTCCCTCTATGCCCCATATTATTTACATGGCCCTTCATGACCGCAAATAAAGTAAATCTTGGAAGTGCACTTGAAGCCTAGCCTAAAAAGTCACACTGAACTATATGCCACAATAGACTACAAAATCAAACTTGATATTCCTACAAATTATGATGACCAAACATCAAATTATACTTCAAAAGACTACATGACACAATCCCATAGCAAAGTAGAAACTGTATCTACTCCAAGATGGTTTTAGCCAGCAAAAACAGCATTTAATCTTGAAAAAAAAAATCTCCCACAAAAAAAAGTATATTATTATTTAATTTCATACTCACAAAGCAAAACAGGACTGGAAGTGAACCGAATACTTACATTTAACATTCCCTTACATTTCAATTCATGAACTGGGTCATTCCCTTACATTTAACATTCAACAACATAAATCCACCCCCCCCCCCCCAAAAAAAAATATATATATATAGAAAATAAAATAAAACACACACACACACACGAAGTAGTACTAGAACAAAACCTTTTCAAACACCCAGATTTAACGTCAAACGGGGAAACTTCCAAAGGGAGGGATGAAGGGAAACTAAAGTCATGTCTGTACCTTATATTCCGAACAGAATGCGGATTTGTGGAAGATGGTAAAAGCCTCTTCAAGGAATGAGAAAAAGCCAGTGAGAGACTGATAAATTATTAAACCAACGAGAGATAGAGTGTGTTTGCCCTGTAAATCAGATGGTTTTGAGAATGAGATGAAACACGGATTACAACATAGGCCTAAAAGTATAAGAACAGAGAAGAATAAATACTTGAATTCTGAAAATATAAAATAATAATAAGATGATCAACCGTTGTCAAATATTATTGTCTTTAAGCTAAATGTATATCTATATCTATAATATATATATATAAGCTGCAATGAGGAGAAACTTTAGCTTCCTATTTTTCCCTCAACTTTTAAATATATACCTATTTTGTCCTCCAACTTCAAATTTAGGAGAATTTGTATTAAATAATAAGACGAGAGAAAAAGGTATAAAGGAAGATGAGAGGGAAATAGGGGAGACCGTAATTCATTCTCCAAAGAAATATATACACAATTGAACAATGTGGGAGAAACTTTTTATGCAGAGTTTACCCACTTCAACGTAATTAGTGTACCTTTTATCTTAATTTCTGAAATGAAGTAGTTGAATTTTCCATTACGAAAGAAAAACAATCCACATTCACAGAATATCCTGATTGGTTCATTTACCTTTAGATTTAAAACAGGTTTGAACTTCCCAGAGTGATTGGTTCATATTCCAATCGGATTCATGCCCTTATTTTCATAAATTCAAAATACCATTACCTATTGAACGGTAATTGAGGGAGAGAATTTCAATTTTAAAAAAAATAAAAATAAATAAATAAATTATCGTCTTCTCCCAACTATAATCTACAAATATACAAATATAATTAAGGTTGAATTTGTCAGGTCAACCAATCAATCAAGCTAAAAACTAAAAGAGAATTGGATTATTAATTCATGTTCGAATCAGAACAGTCGAACACACACCAGGTCTCAATTTGCCGTAAGGCTGTTTACTTCCGTTGCTACGATTGTTTCACTAAACAAGTTCTAATTAGTGTTGTCCGAGTAAAACGAAAGATATAGATGAAGATTGGGACAATACCTGTAGCAACAATGGAGTAGAAAATCAGTGCAAAACCCCTGGGAGGAAGGAGGCTGCAGAAATGGAGGAGGACAGGGCGGGAAGAAGAAGACGACGAAGTGAAGTGGATCAGCTAGGGTTTTCCAAGTGGGCTGAGATTTTTGTTAAAAAAAAAAAAAAAAAAAAAAAAAAAAAAAAAAAAAAAAAAAAAAAACCAGTGGGCACAGTGCGTAGATTTTTGTTTTATTTTTCTAATTTAATAAAATTTTAAAATGTATAATTATGCAACTTTTCCTTGTAAGGAAACTTCTCATTGAATTGAGGCCTAAATAAGAGATACGTCTCCCTTTAATAATAATAATAATAAAAAAAAACAAATTAGGTAATGAATTGAAATAAGAGACTTAATTATTCATTAAAAAAAAAAAAGAAAAATTATTATTGGACTGCTGATCCGAATTTTAAGCGGTTTTTTAAATGATAATCCACTGTTTAGGTGTTTATTAAGAAGAGATTTATATATATTTATACCTGTTTTTTTTTTGTCCCCACCCCGTGGGATCTCTCAAATCCAATTCACCTCTCACGATGGGCGATCTTTCAATCCTGTCTTCTCTTAAAACCCAACGTTCTCGTGACACGCCACCCAATGTCTGGTTTTGATAATATTTGTAATAGTTGAAGCCTACTATTAGCAGATATTTTCATCTTTTGTTTTTCCCTTTTGGATTTCTCCTCAAAGTTTTAAAATGCGTCTACTAAGACCAAGTTTCCACACTCTTATAAAAAATATTTCGTTATCTTCTCTAATCGACGTAGTATTTCACAATATTACAAATGGGTATTAGAGTGAGTCACCATATAGTTCGTGACACCGGTCGAGTAGGTCTAAATTCTCTTCATAATAGACACGTTTTAAAAATCTTGAAGACAAAGTCGAGGATAATCTATTCTTCATTTGATATTTGTTTGGAATAGAGAAAAAAAATATAATCACATAAATATTAATACATTTTTAAAATTTTAATTAAATAATAAACATATAAAAACGTTCACTTTTTAACTCTCACGTGATTAAATAATATAGAATAAATTATTATATAAATTTGCTTCTGGAAAAAATAAAACACTAAATTGAAATAAAAAATAATCAAAGAAAAAAAAAATTTCAACGTCGTTTTTCATGAGTTGACCATTCGTCTCTTCCGTCAATATCAAATACCGAAAAAAACGTGTAAGCAAAATGGCAATTCTACAAATTTTCATCAAATACGAGGGGTAACATCGTAATTACACATAGTGGAAACACCCCGTACGTTATACATCCCCGGCAACATGCGAAAAACGTTTATGTCGTTATTTCACCTTTTATTTTATTTATTTATTTTATTTTAAATATTGTGTCTAAATTATAAAAAATTACGATTAATCTCTGTCCATTATTTTGCTAATATAGTTGCAATATTAATTTGATATTTTTTTTATAAATATTTTAAAAATAAGATAAAAATGGTTGAGATGTCAAATTTGACAGGTTTGAATAATACATTTTTGAAAAATTTAATTAAAATAATCAAATTTTGCCTAAAATTGTAATAAATTTATTTTGTAATGATAGTTTAAAAATGTTTATGAAAATGCCAAAATTAATATTGAATTTTTTTAAATAGAGAGGTTTTTGTTTTGTTTTGTTTTTTTTTTTTTTTTTTACATTAAAAAATTAGTGTTCATTTTCCAATTATTTATTAATTCAAATACAGAAATTCTTCACAATTTTTTCACGGAGATCACACCGGGAAGAAGCTCCGGGTCTGCAACAACCACCAGTTCTTCGTCTTCTCAGTCTTCCGTCATTCTGAAACTTTCCTCTCAAATTTGAGACTGATTTCTCTTTCAAAGCCGCAATCTCAAACTCCATTAGGAGATTGATTTCTCTTTCAAATTCGCAATATCAAGCTTGTAAGTGTTGTTTCCTCCACTCTTCTTCATCTTCTTCTTCTTTTTGCTGAACATTCCGTGCTGAATTTGAGGTGGTTTTGTTTTGTTTTCCGATTCTAGTTATGTAATTTTTTTTTGATTCTTCGAGGAGTGATCTGTGAAATTGTCTGTTTAGGTGTGTACCTTGGACTGAATTTTGTAATTTTTTTTAATAACCATTTCTAGCTCCTTGGATTCTGAAATTTTCTATTAGTTTTTGTTTTTGTTCCTTTCTGGCGATGCATGTTATGGAAAAGTACTAATGGTTTTCAGTTGGACAGCTATTGCTTAGAATGATGAATTTTTGGTACATGCATTTCTTAGACGGTTGTTTTACTTGTATTTCTGAGACGGTGGCTTTACTAACTGGAGAAGTTGTTTGAGTTTTATATTTGAGTTGGATCTTGATCAATCTACGGTTTGTTGTAGCGACGATCGTGATCTGAAATGACTTCTGTTGGAACGCTACCGTCGCATCTTTCGGGGTTGAAAGGCGGAAATGTGAACTTAGGATTCGCGAAGCGGTTGCAATTGGTAAAAGTCTCTGATTTAAAGAGCATTAGGTCTCCTGGAAGGAAGGTTTTGGTCATACGGAATTCCAATCCTGGCCCTGATATTGCGGAGCTTCAGCCCGCATCGGAAGGGAGTTCTCTCTTGGGTAAAATTTTAACAATGCCTGTGCATTATTTAGCCCTCGTTTTTATCCAACTTATACTTGATTTTTGGTGGCAAATAAAGGACATGAAAGTCAAATATGGATTTTACTTTTGTTGCCTTTTTGTTCACTCTGACTCGATTTGAGAGAGAAAATGATCTTTTGTTAAACAATTTACGAAGTGGGAGCATTTGAAAGTAGGATGGAGAACATGGGTTAAAAAATCATCCTTAACCCAAAAGTATATGTTAACCAAAAGTATGTTTAAGATTAAATAGGGAGAAAATCATGATGATATCATTTCAAGCACAGGAGTTCTGATACTGATAAGTAATTCTTTCAATATATATTATTCGTCCTTAACAGTAAGGAAGGAATTGTATTTTTCCCATAAATATACTGAGTACCAGTAAGACAAAAAGCAAAAAGCATCTACCAGTCATAAAAAATATTTTTGTTAACCTATTGTTGCATGTAAGAATGGATCGCTGAATCATGATGACTTTAATGAATCCTCAATAGCGATGAGATCTAAGGACATTAGCAATGCATTACACACGTGCAAACTAGTGGTTGATGTTAAAAAAAAAACTAGTTTCGTTTTTATCCACGTTTCTTCACTTTCTGAAGAGCAAAAGATAAATGTTATTTAAGTATTGCCAAAATGTACTTTAAAGGTTGGTTTTATTTAATTAGATAATCATCTTCCATTGCAGTTCCTCGACAAAAGTACTGTGAATCCCTAAACAAAACAGTCAGGAGGAAAACACGGACAGTGATGGTTGGAAATGTTGCCCTTGGTAGTGAGCATCCCATAAGGATTCAAACAATGACAACAACTGATACAAAAGATGTTGCTGGAACAGTTGAACAGGTACTTTAATATTTCTTCTATTTCAGTTATGTTTTCATTTTGCAATCCCTTCATCAGTATTCTGACAATAAAAATATTCTTTGATACTCATTTTATTGTGAGATGTTGTAGTCAATGGAACATGAGTATCGCAATTATTAGTGCTGAACGAGTTGAAAGCTGAAAATCAAATGAGGTTATAACTATGTGATAAAAGTTCTTGTTGTAGTTTGTCCAAATTATTCTTGATTTCTTCTCATGGACAATATGGATGTTGAAGTCTATAGCAACTAAGAAAGACATCACCATGATAGAAAAACTTTGATACTTTATATTGTGGTGTCATGTACTTTTTGTAATTTTGAAGATGACCAATTTGTATTCGTAGGTCATGAAAATAGCTGACAAGGGAGCCAATCTTGTGCGGATAACAGTTCAGGGGAAGAAAGAAGCAGATGCATGTTTTGAAATCAAGAACACCCTTGTGCAGAAAAAGTAGGTTTAATATTTATATATTGAACATTTTTTGGAGCTTGGTCTCTATAATTTATGATGTCTCTGAAAATTCTATTTTGCAGTTATAATATACCTCTGGTCGCAGATATTCACTTTGCTCCTCCCATTGCATTGAGAGTTGCCGAGTGCTTCGATAAAATTCGTGTAAACCCTGGAAATTTTGGTATGCTATTTCTAATACTTACATTCTGCATAATTTCTTCAGAAAGATTGTTTGTGTGTCAAGCTCACGTCTAATGCAGCTGATAGGCGGGCTCAATTTGAAAAGCTAGAGTACACTGAGGATGATTATCAAAAAGAACTTGAGCATATTGAGGAGGTAAAACTTCTTCTCACTTTTTCCCCCCTTCATATGTTGCTGGAGCATATTGCAATTTTAGTACTCAGGAATGGAAACTAATATTACAAAAGGCACGTGTTACCAGTTAGCAATATGGTCAGGATAGTCTGTCATCAACAAATTCTAAATTATTGTGATTACTTGTTTTTTAATTTGTAAAATTTGCAATAATGAACCTGATTCTTTTCTTAAATAATGGGGTTGGGGAATTTCTCCATGGATAATATTTTTTTCCTGTTTTAATTGTGAAAGGTTTTTACTCCGTTGGTTGAGAAATGTAAGAAGTATGGAAGAGCAATTCGCATTGGAACAAATCATGGGAGCCTTTCAGATCGTATAATGAGCTACTTTGGCGATTCTCCAAGGGGAATGGTTAGCAATTTTTCCTCTAAATTTTTATAAACAACCTTTTTTTGTTGATTTCTTTTTTGAACTTAGCATGGGGATGTTATTAATAGAAGTTCTCCCAAGTCCTAACAGGTTGAATCGGCATTTGAGTTTGCAAGAATATGCCGAAAGTTGGACTTCCATAATTTTGTCTTTTCCATGAAAGCAAGCAATCCAGTAATTATGGTTCAGGCATATCGTTTGCTTGTATCTGAATTGTATGTCCAAGGCTGGGATTATCCATTACACCTTGGAGTTACTGAAGCCGGAGAAGGTGAGGATGGACGAATGAAGTCTGCCATTGGCATTGGGACCCTTCTTCAGGTATACTGTCACCAAATGGAGTGCTGATAGTCCTATATCGTATCATTGCCTTTCACACACAAATTGTATGTAAACTCTGGGTCCCAATATCACTAGGTTTTCCTTTTTCAAGAGTTCTATTTTCTTGTAAAGAATCTGTTGACAATTACTCTTTCAGTTCTCTGCAAATTTCTTTCGAGTCATTGTGGTTGGGTTGATCACATACCCCAAAGAATTTGCACATTTAGAAGCCATATCAATGTGGAGCATTTAGAAAATTATTTCTGTTGTACAGGATGGTTTGGGTGATACTATTAGAGTTTCTCTAACAGAACAACCTGAGGAGGAGATAGATCCGTGCAGAAGGCTGGCAACCCTTGGTATGAGAGCAGCTGAACTTCAGCAAGGAGTGGTAGGACCCTTCTTTGTTGTTGTTGTTGTTTTGTGTGGTAATTCTTATATGTATAATCTCTTTAATCTGAATATTGTACTCACTACTCACAAATCTTTCCTTGTCTATAAGGTCCCATTCGAGGAAAAACACAGACACTATTTTACTTTTCAGCGTCGATCTGGCCAGTTGCCCATGCAAAAGGAGGTCAGCTTTTTATGATCGTAGTACTTTGCCCTGCTGCTGTATGTTCTTAGACTAAGATAAATGATTGATTGTGATACAGGGTGAGGAGGTGGATTATAGAGGTGTCTTGCACCGTGATGGCTCTGTTCTCATGTCGGTTTCCTTGGATCAATTGAAGGTGCACTAAGACTTTCCTAATTTCAGCTCCATGGGGTATCCCAATATGAGAAAGGTGTGGAAACTATCTAACTTCTTGTTTTCCTACCTCCAGGTGCCAGAACTCCTGTACAAATCTCTTGCAGCAAAGCTTGTTGTTGGCATGCCGTTTAGGGTATAATTTATTCTGGTTTCTGTATAAGATAATCCCAGTCTTTTCTACTTTCTATTCTTTTTCCTCACAGTTTTTGTCAATTTGGTTAGGATCTAGCCACAGTGGATTCAATCTTACTGAGAGAGCTTCCTACAGTAGATGATGCTAATGGTGTAAGAACTTCCCTTTCGGTTTCTGATACGTTTCTATTTTTGCTGAGTGGGGAGGGGGGCAAATAGAAGTTGTTGCTTTTAATTTTTTTTTTTTTTTTTTTCTAAGTGTATCTGATGAATCCAAATTTGATTTTCTCTGTCTCATGATCAGCGTCTGGCTCTCAAAAGGCTGATAGACATAAGTATAGGTGTCATAACTCCTTTATCTGAGCAACTTACAAAGCCATTGCCGAATGCCATGGTTCTGGTCAGTCTGAAGGAGTTGTCCACTGGTGCTCACAAACTTTTACCTGAAGGTATGTGTTTTTCCTGTTCCTGTTAGTTCCGTTTGTTTCTATTTCAGTAAGTATGTTCTCTTTCTTTTTTATTTTTCTAACTTCCTTGCAACATCCCATGTCAATGAATTTGCTCAGGCACACGGTTGGTTGTTTCTGTACGAGGTGATGAATCATACAATGATCTGGAAATCTTGAAAGAGATTGATGCTACAATGCTTTTCCATGATTTACCATATTCAGAAGACAAAGTCAGCAGAGTGCACGCTGCAAGGAGGTATAATAATATTCCTTTAGGAGCAATTTATTACTTATTATCTAGAGCAACATTGAGTAGCTTGTCAAATGTTGGTTTCAGGTTATTTGAGTATCTATCAGAGAATGCTCTTAGCTTCCCTGTGATTCATCACATTCAGTTTCCAAAGGGAATTCACAGGTAGTTAAATTGTTCATTAACTTGATTATTATTTGAAGTGTTCAAGCAATGAGTTTTATTTTCCCTTGTTGCTTATAGAGACGACTTGGTTATTGGTGCTGGTTCCAATGCGGGATCCCTTTTGGTCGATGGCCTCGGAGACGGTGTCCTGTTAGAAGCCCCAGATAAGGATTTCGATTTCGTAAGGAATGCATCCTTCAATTTGCTACAGGGTTGCAGAATGAGGAATACGAAGACCGTAAGAAAGTTTTCTTATGAAATTTATGCTTATTTTCTCGCAATTTCTTTACTATGTCTTTTATATTTCGTAGGGAAAATCGAAAGTTGAATATTAAAGGGTTATCAAATGTGCCTTTGAGTAAATTATAACTTTTTCTGGATTACATCCTTACACACTTCACTGCAGGAGTATGTTTCATGCCCATCTTGTGGCAGAACATTGTTTGATCTTCAAGAAATAAGTGCTGAAATTCGGGAAAGGACATCTCATCTTCCTGGAGTTTCTGTAAGTTACACAGATTTTGAACTTTTATTAAATGATGATGATGTAAAAACAGCAAGATTCAATTTCATTTCATTTCTTCCTAATGTCATCAGATTGCAATTATGGGTTGTATTGTAAACGGTCCTGGGGAGATGGCTGATGCTGACTTTGGGTATGTTGGGGGTTCTCCGGGAAAGATCGATCTTTACGTTGGGAAGGTAACGTCCCATCGCATCTAATTCTTATACTTCAAACTGATAGTGTATGGTAGTGTATCTTATACTTCATTCTTATCTTCATTGACTGGTAGTGTATCTTGATAAGAAGTTTTGTGTGTTCTACAGACCGTGGTGAAGCGTGGAATTGCAATGGAGCATGCAACGGAGGCTCTAATCCAGCTAATGAAAGATCATGGCCGGTGGGTCGACCCTCCGACAGAAGAATGAGAGAGACGTCGACGTGGTACGTGGTAGTTCTGGTTCGGTAGATAAAAGAAAGAGGAAAGAGATAGATGAGGGGAGACCACAGCTTTAATTTGTGTTGTAAGTTAATAGTGTCCACCATTGCTCATTGAGTAACTGAAAGAGACAGCATCTTTCACAATTGGTACGTAAATGACTCTCTCTTAACTTCCCTCACCAATAAATAGCGAATATAAAAAGAGTTGCAAATCATTCTCTAACCTGCACATATAATTCTATTGCTGTTATTTCCTTAGTTTTTTTAATTTAATTATAGTTAATATTGTTGGATAGAATTAGGAAATGTTCATGGGTTTATAATCAAAAAAATATCCTCCCATTGGTGTGATGGGTTTATAATCAAAGAATATTATTGGTATGAGGCCTCGAAGCAATAGTCATGAGAGCTTATGCCAAGCTGGACAATATCATACTATTGTGGAGAGTCATGTTCATCCAACAGATATTAATCTTTTCTAAATAAATATTGGAAACATATTCTTGGTATGAAAAATCATTATTATTGTGTAATGTTATTAATTTTAAACCTCTCATGTCATCATATATAAAACGGAAAATTATTTGAAATTAACGTTTAAAGTGTAAATGAAGCCTCACTTGGGTGTAGTTTCCATTATCTGATGCTTGATTTGCACTAAATGAAACTTTAATGCAAATTAAATTCATGAGGATGATAAAGACCTTTTAATTAGATTTATTTATACAAAGAATAACAAATTGCAAATTGCACATATCACTTGCAAACTATAATTTGTTATAATTGAACTCATGAACGTTTCTTTATAAAAACCCTTAATTTTTTATATGAACTTTTAAAACGGTAAGAATTCCAACTTTCAAAATTTAAAATTTGAATAATTTATTCTTTCTCTCATCTATACTCCCTCTCTCATTCTTAAAATAAACTCTAATACTCCCTCTATCTTTTGATTTTGTATATTACATTTGACCACTTTAATGACACTATGAGGTTTCGTTGGACGCATGTGTAATTCCATTTTCAACTAAGACTACTCGATCTATCTTATTCGCTTAAATATTTGTGTAATTTATGTAAAAGTTGGTCATTCAAATTTCTAATAAAGTTGTTAGTGTTGAGGTAGCAAATTTCTGTTAGCTATATTTTTTTTTGGTACATTTGTCAAGTCTATGAAATTTACAGCTCTCAATTAGTTCTACCGCTTTGAGAGAGAGCAAGAGAAAACGACTCGTAAAAAGAGTCCTACTGAACCATAGAAAAAAAAAGAAAAAAAAAAGGTTATGACTATTAGATAAACATGAAATTCTATCTTAAAATCAATTGAGAATACAATAATAACTAGATTATCGTTTTAAAGAATTTTTATATTTTTTTTTATGTTTGATTCATCCGAAAAATTCTAATTTTTAGACCAAATTATTTGATACCATATTAGAAAACCGTTTGGTAATAAGATAAGTAATTCATGAATCTTATAAAGTATATAAGATTTTTTTTCTTCATATTCTAAGATATGAAATGCCCTACAAAAATTGGCAGCTACATTGTATTGATATCTTCAAATAATTTATCCATCCTAAATGTCTCCTCCAATAAGAGGAGAGAAACAAGATAAAAAATATATATATATATGTTGACGAAAAAGATAGAGAGAGATGGACAAAAAGAAATTAATATAAAAATTTGACAAAGACAATAAATTAAAAGATAGAGAAAGAAAATACAAAAAAAAAAAAAAAAAAGAAAAAAAAAAAGAAAAAAAAAAGGACAAAATATTTATTTAGTCAGAAAAAAGTTAGAGAATAGCCTACAAAAAGTTCAGATAAACATATGGTAAGATAATAGAAATAAATAAATAAATAAAATAATAAAAAATAATACGAAAATATATATTTTTTTCAAAATTATTTATTCACATCACAATTTTTAACTACAAGGGATTTTGAGGGAGCATTTTCGATGGCTTATTTATTTATTTATTTATTTTATTTTTTAAAAACATTCTTTAAAGCAATTCCAAACTTTGTAATTGATAGAGTTGCTATGGCCCATTCTTTTGAACAGACATTTATTATAGACACATTTATTATTGAAGCTACAATTAATTTCTATCATTGAAACTAACAATAAGAATAAATAAATGTTCTTTTAGTTCAATAAATATAATTTCAAATATAACAATATGGCAAAATCAAAATTAAATCAAAACATATATATTTTTATATATATACCAAAACGTTTTTTTAAAAATATCTCTAGACTAAAAGAGTATTATTAAAATTAAAGAATAAAATAGAGAAATTAAAAATAAAGAAATTCCTCATAATAATTAAAAAAAAGAAGATAGAGACAAATTCAGTTTAATTCTTCTGTCCGTATGCAAGCTTAATAAGCATTATAAATGTTTAACGATTCACGATAAAAATGGCATGAACATGATTGTGATTTGTGAAAATCACGGAAATAAACGATAATTTTACACAGAATTTGAATAAATATGGAGGAAATTCATGCATCGCTGGTGATATGATGAATTCTCAGAAGTTTTCTCTTCCAAGACTTTCTTAGCAGCCAAACAGGAATCAGATCCTCAGGAATACGTCAGGAGAAGAGCAGAAAATCAAACAAGGAAGCAGAAAATGAAATATGAATTCGAAAACATTGAAATAGAACAGTAAAATTAACACATCAGTAACTTATAATGGAATTGTAATCGAGCAAAAAGAATATTTAATCAAGAAGTTGGAACTGTCGATGAATCCCTAAAAATGTGTTACCAAAACCAATTACATTAAGAAACCAAGAGGTACCAGAGCCATGGCGGTCTTCAGAGAATCTCTCTCCTCGCAGTATAACCATAGCCAGATCGGCGAATATTGGCTTGGCGTTTCTTGTAAATCAATCCTCCAAATCCAACCAAACCAGCCGCCGCAATCACTCCTACTGCGATTCCAAATTTCTGAGCTCCACTCATCCCGTCCTTCGACTCTCCATCCGATTCGTCTTCTTTACTCACATTGCTCCGGTTAAAGTCGCTAGGTTCAGATGGCGGTGGAGAAGGAGCCAGAGAAGAGGAAGGAGGCGGCGATCGAGTCGGAGATGAACCAGGAGTAAGATCTGATGGTGGAGGCGATGGAGGAGAACTTACCGGTGCATTCCGTGGAGATGCGTCCGGTGGACTGGAAATGGAAGGAGAGCGCGACGAAGGTGAATCCGCGCCTGTCTGCGGCGGCGGAGCGGGAGATTCCGCCATAGAATCCGAAGAAACAGTGAATTGCGCCAAAAGCAGAGCCGAAAGAACTGCACAACAAATCGATGCGAACTTGGCCATTCTTTACCGAATCTGCCACAAAACTGATCAGAGTAAAAACAAAAAAGCGGCACTGGAATCCAGAAGGAGGTGGATGAAGAACACGATCTCAACAGTTGAAACGAAAAGAAGAGAATGGATCCGGCAGATCTGGTTTCCAAAAACTGGTATCGGGAAGAGAAAAAGGCAAAGGACCTAGATTCACGAGCACGGAAAATGGACGAACGAGTGAGATCGAGAGACGTAGGTGGCGTGAAAGAGAAAGCGGCGGAGAACCGGCGAGAGATACGGAGGAGACACCGGGAGAGGCGGCGTTGGAAATTTGGAATTTCCAGGTAGAGTGACTCGGAAGTTAAAAGAAAGAGATGGTGAAGGAAAGGCAGAGAGTTGGGGGTTTATATAGAGCAATTGGCTTCACAAGTCAACACAAATAATTTACATTTTTCTCTTACTTGGATTTAATTAACTAATTAACTAATTAATTAATTATAACGAAAATCATAAATTATTTGAAATGTGGGAAGCAGTTTTAATAAAATTATTACGAAGTTAATTAAAGATAATCATATTTCATTCGCATTAATTTTGTATTACCATAAGTGCCTACACAACAACTAAACCCATATTATTAATACTTTGTATAAATAAGCACATCAAATTTCATACATTAATTTTGTATTACCCTAACTGCCTAGACAAAGAACAAGTCTATGTGATTAGCAACTTTTATAAATAAGTTAAAATATCTAAAGTAAAATAATTTTAGCCGACGACCGGAATTATCGGTTGCCAACCGACCCTGAAGGATTTATATGGGTTTTGTCGGTAGATAGACCAGTTCTAGTTCAACTCGATCGCTTCAGTTCAATTTCTCTTAATTAATTTCGACCACACTGATTTTTTATATGATTTTAGGTTCTGCCTAGTTGGACACCTTAACCTTAGAAATATGATTGTTATGTTTCAGGGTAAGTATGAATGAACGGTCACGACCTAATAAAATACCAAGTATAAAAAATTTCAAGTTTATTATGTTAAGTAGCTGTGACCGTGCAAGTGGGTCACTTAATGGCCGTGCAAGTGGGTCACTTAATGGACATAAACCATAATCAGACATATTTGAACGTAACGGACATAAACCGCAATCAGACATATTTGAACGTAACGGACATAAACCACAGCTAGACATATTTGAAGGTAGTACCTAAAAATTTGAAGATGTGGAAAGCTCAATTTCAACCTATTTTAGGTATTGATTTAGTTTTTCCACCAATTTTTTTGTATTACATTTATTTATTTAAAAGAAATGATTTGGGTGAATAGAAATAGAATATTGCGATGGGGGAAAGACCAACTAATTGTGGTTGAAAACCACATTTTGGACGTTGCCAAGTTCTTCAATGCTAAGCAAAAGGTAGACGTCTTAAAAATAATCCCATAATCAAAAAAAAAAAAAAAAAAAAAAAAAAAAAAAAAAAAAGACCGGATAAATTCAATCTAATTAGTAGACTCGGGTTCCAATATGACCTAATCCAACTCACGAACATCCCTATCCCTACGCCGAAGGGTCATTTGCTTTACGCCTCCCATTTTTCTCTAGTACCCTTGGGACCAATCAACTTGCAACTATGCCCCTACCCATTCAAATGTCTATGGAAATCAGCCAAAGCCACAGCCTACTAGAAAGAAGCCTTGAAAGAAATGGACCAATATGTGTTATAAGAACCAACAGTTTCCTTCTGTTAAAGCAGGGCTACTACCTAAGAACATACACAAATATCTCAAAAATTTTGCCTATGCCTGAGCCTGACTCCCTCCCTCCCCACCCTGCTGAAGCCGAAACCATAACAGTTATGAAACTACGTCGAGCCACTTCGGCTTTGCGCTCGCAATATGAAAAGATTGAGATGATGATACAATGTTCTCTAATACCAAGTTCATACAATCCCATTTGGATCACATCTTTGTTTCATAGCAGCCTGCTGAGAGACTTGATCAGCACTTTTAAATTCCGTTTTGTAGCCTCATCGCCAGTGAACCCAAGAAGTTCTGAGCTCAAACTCTGCAATAGTGAGGAACAAGGAATTAGAAAGGTAAAGAAAGTAATTATGAGAAGTAACTGCTTGGGACAAACCGGAAAGAACTCGACCAGTTAGGATCTTACCTCTATGTTCTTCAGAGTAAGAATTAGCGTATAAATGGATTTTTGAAGCAGTGCTGTGTTTTCGGGAGTCATAATGGACGCATGCACGCTTCTGTAGACGATCGAAAAAGTCTCAATAAGCACACATCATGTAAAAGGAATTCAAAGATTGATTCTTCTTTTTCTTTTTCAAAATCATCATGTATGTTTTGGGTTTGGGCTGATTTTTGTGCAAGGAAAAGGCCAAAATCTGTTTTACAAATGCTATTTAGGCTGTTCTCTTGAAGAAATGCATAAAAGAATCAAGAATAGAGCGACTAATTTCTGGTGAAAGTTGTCAAGGGATTGAAAATTATAGACCCTTTTCATTTCCTCAACGGGGAAGCTTCATTATAAAGTTTGTGGCAATTCAGAAATCAGAGTTCATCTACATTAAAATCCCAATTTCAAACTTCAGGAATAGTTTACCTTAAATCTTCTGTGGCATGTGACAAACTTTTAGTTAAATTTTCAACCTCCTTTAGAAGACCACTGTCACGAAGCTCAGCGAGAAAAGGTTGAACATCTTCAGCCATGGCTTGAATCTGAGACATCACTACATCAAAACAAACATTTTTCATAGGAAGATAGTTAGATACGTGGAACTATATATCTCACTCATCAAAATAGACAATCAAACAAGAACCTAATACATTTTAACACAAATAATTACAACTTTCAAGGATTAAAGCTATAAATTCCTGATTCCGTTCGAAGGCTCATACCGGAATACCCAAGAAAACTCCCAGTTTCTAGCCGCAATGCAACTCATATGTTAGAGCTATCAATGTTCTAATCATATTTGCTCTTTAAAAGTTTTTTTTAGCAAAAGTTCAGATCCTACCTAAAGGTAAATCTAGAAGCCTTAATAAGTAATCAGATTCCATGGAAGTTGTGACGGTTGAGGATTATTGGGAATGAGTCCCACATTGGTTAATTTAGTAGAAGATCATGGGTTTATAAGTGAGGAATACTATCTCCATTGGTACGAGGCCTTTTGGGAAAGCCCAAAGCAAAACCATGAGAGCTTATGCTCAAAGTGGACAATATCATACTATTGTGGAGAGTCCTGATTCCTAACACTGACCTACGAATACATAGTATTTGTTGTTTTTTTATAAGCCTTCCATCTTCTTCATGAAATCTGTGAACATCCCATCAGAGTTACCAACAAAATATTTTCTTATAATATTTACCAGATATATACATTCATAATTTGAATGACTGCCTAGGAACCAAGGTAGAAAATAAAGTTTAGAGCATGAAATTGTAAGGAGTCGGACCTTTAAAAGCAAAGGCTTTGCTTCTTCAATAACCAAAGCAACTCGTTGAGCTAATGCAAATGTATTGGAAAGCCCTATTTCCTCCGCTTCGCGCCCAAGCCGAGTGAATATTCCAACTAATTCATCCAAACTTACCCCTTGATGCCCCTTCATTTTCTGTTTATCGCATAATATTAAACCTTCTTTGATACATTCAGAGTCAAGTGGTCCCGCTGAAGGCACTGGAATAGGATTGCGAGGAGTAATGTCAATCACTGTCTCCATAAGAAGACCAGACTGGTTTACTTCAACCAATGAATTACGTGGTACAATTATCTTATCATCTTCAACCTGCAAAATGGGTGGTATATTTCATTTTGTGATAGAAAAAAAAATATGGTAAGAAAACGAATTCATGCCAATGGAAAATAACTATGATGAATTCTATAGGAAGATAGTATGAACTAAATGGCATATGGTACAAACTCTTTGTTAAAAGCTTTGATTAAGGAAACTAAAACGTCTCTCTTTTTTATTTTCTTTCCTTTTACGCATCTTAGTCAATGTCTTCTCTCTCTCTCTCTCTTTTTTTTTTTTTTTTTTTTAATCTTTGTAAGTCAAAGAGTAAGCCTATTTGTTAACTAGCCTATTGGAACAGCCCAAGCCCACCGCTAGCAGATATTGTCCCCCTTTGGGTTTTTCCTTTCGAGTTTCCTCTCAAGGTTTTTAAAACATGTCTGCTAGGGAGAGGTTTCCATACCCTTATAAGGAATACTTCGTTCCTCTCTCCAACCGATGTGGGATCTCATAATCCATCCCTCTTGAGGGCCCGACGTTCTCGCTAGCACACCACCCGATGTCTGGCTTTGATACCATTTGTAACAGCCCAAGCCCACCACTAGCCGCTAGCAGATATTGTCTTCTTTGAGCTTTCCCTTTCGGACTTCCCCTTAAGGTTTTTAAAACGTGTCTACTAGGGAGAGGTTTCCATACCCTTAGAAGGAATACTTAGTTCCTCTTTCCAACCGATGTGAGATCCCACACCTATATAGTTTAACTTTTGGTTCTCAAACTAATGATGAACTAACATGAGTTTGAGATGATTTTGAAGAATAAAAAGTAATTTCAGATACAAAAAGTATTTTTAGTCTTTGGTTAGATAATCAAGGATAGAATGATAAAAATATTCAAAGTGCTTCTAAAAGAAACAATTATTAACGATTATTCCCCAAGAATTTATAGAAAAGTACTTTCATGTTCTAATCAAGCAGAGAAAGGATATGAATTTGCATACCTCAACAACAGTTTCAATACATCTCAAGGAAGGGTTAATACGAATGACATTGCCAACAGTAACCCCTCTAATTCTTACGGGAGTTCCAGTAGAAATACCACAGGCCTGAGCAAACTCAAAGACAGCCAAGTATTTTCTAAATTTAGACCGCAGTTGAAAGCCTCTCAACCAAGCCAAACTGAGTGTGAGAAGGATAGCACCTGACACAAGAAATAACCCAACCCCACCTTCCCATATGCTCCTTTGACCGAACCCAAAATTACTCAATGGACGCAATGTTTGCCTCCATACAGTACGAGGAACATCAAGAAAAATGGCAAGTGGATTCCTTCTTTCTGAAGATGAGGGAGGCACACTATGTCCTGCATCAGCAGATGAGGACCTTATCTTTTTTACTTTTGTTTTTAGACCCAATGGGAGATGATAAGACAACCTATTTGAAGATCTATGTGGGAGTGTAACCAAGGACGAGGGTAAGGCCACAGAAAATTTTGCAACCTGCGCATGAGTATCTACCACCATTTTTGCACAACAGCAACAGTGAAACAAAATTTAGAAAACAGCCTGTGGAAGTAACAAATTTTAAAGTTATCAGCAGATAATACAACAACTTCAAGAAATACTTATTCGTTTTCATCATCAAAATGACTGGAAATAGATTTTTTTTTTTTTTTTCTTTTACAAGAGCGCTGAGCCATCAACAAGTTCATGTTCAGTTCAATGATCAAGAATTGCACTCGTAAACTTTTTCGCCAATTCAAAACAACATAAAGTTTTCCTTACCAAAGTCATCTCCCAAAATGATATTCACCTCTTAATTTAGAATTTCCTTCAAGTACGATTGTTGTTTAAAAAAGAACACAGATATTAATAAGGATTTAAGTGTTCCTCTTGTTTTTTGTGAAAGAAATGGGACATTCAATTCACTCTCGCGCAGCAGCTAACAATCATATTACTTAAGAGTTTCCAAATTCCAAAGATGATAAAAATAGTAGTACGCTTTCTCTACTTATTATGATCACTGTACGCAAGAGAAGCACATAAATCCATAAAAACATCAATGGCATCCTCAATCAAATCATCAAATCCAGATGTAAAAAGACGAAATGAGGATTCGTACAAACAACGAAATCTAGAAAATTACAGCAAATCCAAAGTGAAATCAAGTTCAAAATACATACCTATAACTCGAGATTGTAGCTATTCGATTGATGATATTGGGTCAACAATTTCAACCAGTAATGGAAACCCAAAAAAAGGTGAAAATGGCGTAGAAAAGAACTGTTTGAACGCCACCATTACCGAAGATTGGGAAGGAAGAAGCTTCGACGCTCAAAAATTCTGACCCATTGGAATGTACAATAGTGAATTGGGCCCATGTTGGGCCTTTTTCCTTGCATTTGGTAAATTACCATAATCGCCCTTTCATCTATTTTTTTTTTTTTTTCTCCTTTAAAATATAATTGGACTACCTTTGAGTTTATGTTTGAATTTTGCATTTAGTTATATCATCCAATTTTCATTAATTATAAATGGAATATTCACGGGTATTTGTTAAATGACAGAATATATATATTAATTATACATATAAAATTAAAAAAGGAAATAAATAATGTTTTAAATAAAAAATAAAACATAATAATATATTTTTATTATTTACAAATGTCACGTTAATATTTCGTTAATAATTGAATGAAATGGTTATAAAAGACATTTAATTATTATTATTTTTATTGGAAGCTTTTTATGTCAATTTTTTCTTATTCAAATGGTTTACGAAAAGATTGAGATTTATTTATTTATTTTTCTTTATTTTATTACTATTATTATTATTTTTTTTTTTTTTACCATTAGATAGCTCAAATGTTAAAATATGAATAAATTTTTATCCGTCAAAACATTCGAATCTCTAATAAATAAATAATTTTTTAAAAAATAAAAGAATAAAACTTAAAGTATGACGTTCACAAAATCTCATTGTTTGGATTAAATTGTGAATGCTATTTTCAAGTTCCCTGTTAAAAAAGTTTCAACGGGGAGATCCAACTAAATAAAAATAAAATTTAATCCAACCTAATGATTGAAACATATGAAGAGTTAAGCTTCAACCAAGTAAATAAGTTGTTATTAAATTCATAATTAAATGCAACTCATACCTAATAAGATTCAAATTTTAAAATGTAAGCATTAAGCCTATTTATTTGATCAAATTAAAACATAGAATAGGAAGGACTCAAATAATTATAATGAAATTTCATGTTGTGTGACAGAAAAAAACATAATTGAAAAAAAGATTAGGAATGGAATCAGAATTAGAAACCAAATGGAAAAAACAAACACCCCAAGACAAAACCTTTTAAACTAAAAAGTAAGCACAAACAAATAGCTATCTATTTTATTAGTTTCTCAAAAAGTAAGCACATGACATACACTCAAAAACTTAAAAAAAATAACCCTTTTTTTATTCTCCTTTTTTCTTGAAAATTAAAATTCCAGTTCTTTTCTTTTTCTTTTTTTTTTTCAATTTTTTTTTTTTTTTTTCCTTCAATCTATAGTCTCTCATTTGATTGCAACGAAAAGTGGAATAAAAGAAGCATAACTTACAAAACTACAAGAAGTTTGTCTTCACAATTCATCCTTCACGTCAGTGGTGCTGACGCTGCTGCTCGTTGGGCTCTCTTTGGCATCATCACCAGATTTTCCTTCTGAACTTGAAACTGGCTTCTGTAGCTTAAAAGGGATTGATGCGTTTTTCTTCAGGAATTTGTAAAAGGCCACGACTGTCCGATCGGTTTCGACTGTGATCTAGAAACCAAAATGGATTCGATCACTTCTCCAGAGCAAGCGGTGCCGTGGTGCAAGAGTAAAGTGAGAATAAGAACTGATAGATTATATAATAATGTTTGCTTACAGGATCAAAGCTCTTGTTTCCAGCAGGGAAGAACAGAATTGTTGGGAATCCATCTGACTGTCAAGAGAAAAGGAAGAGCAACTCTGTAAGAAGTTTACGTTGAACATCATCATAGGTTTAAAAGATTATATGTTCCATCCAGATTCCAGAATATAGAGACAGGTGAATTATGGCAAAGAGAAAAAAAAAATGAAGGTGAGTAAAATCAAACCGACCATCAGCATTTTTCTAGTTGTATTTGTCGAGGATTGCTGGGAGAGATGATCATGGGTTTATAAGGAATACATCTCTATTGATACGAGTCCTTTTTACAATTTTAAAGAGTCGTAGTTCATAACATGGTATCAGAGTCATGCTCTTAACTTAGCCATGTCAATGAAATTCTTGAATGTCAAACAAAAAAGTTCTAAGCCTTCAAAGGTGTAGTCAAAAGTGACTCAGGTGTCGAACAAATGATGTACTTTGTTCGGGGGCTCCAGAAAAAGAGTTGAATCTCGATTAAGGGGAGGTTGTTCGAGGGCTCCATAGGTTTCAGGAGAGGCTCTATAGTATACTTTGTTCGAGGAGAGGATTGTTGAGAATTGACGCGAGAGGAATCCCACATTGACTAATTAAAGGGATGATCATGGATTTTATAGGTAAGGAATACATCTCTATTGGTACGAGGCCTTGTTAGGTAAACAAAAAAAATAATGTCGAGAGAGCTTATGCTCAAGTGGATAATATTATACCATTATGGAGGTATGTGATTCGTAACGGTATTGATTAATAAGCATATAAGGAAAGGTAACAAAATCATGATACCTTTGCCCGGGGATGTTCGTTTGTTGAACCATCCATCTTAGCAATGACAAGTGAATCGATGCCATGTAGATGTTTGGCAAGCTTGTTGTAAGTTGGTTCCAGCGCTTGGCAATGCCCGCACCAAGGGGCATAAATCTGGACATGAAACCTAAATCAGTATACAAAGAACAACACGAGAGGGAACATCTAAATGCTTGTTGGTTTACTCGGTACCTCGAGGAGAACATCCTTTGATTCATCTAAAACAATTTCATTGAAGTTGGCTCCAACCACTATTTTCACGTCGCCATCATTCTGCATGAATTAAGGGAACATCTAAATGCTTGTTGATCGAATGGGAAATAAAGTTATACTGTCAGGGAGAGTGAGTTAACTCAACTTACAGTCTCAGGAATGGGATCTGACTTGTAAAAGGGTTTCAGCTTGTCTTCCAAGAAATTTTCTCCAAAAGCCTATAGAGTGATTGGGATGAGCAGAACGAGTAAACAAGGTATTCTTTGTAGGGAATAGGAAGGAAGATGAATTGCCGGACCTTAATATTTTCCAAGGTAACTTCCTTATCAAGCACAAATTTTCTGCTGTCCTCAGTTCCAGTGTAGCCAAGAACCTAGATAAAGTAAAATTTAAACTTCCCAATCTCAAGCTTGAAAGTTATGCAAGCATGTCCTAGTCGTATCTGGAAATACTTATAGGAGAGATGATGAAAAAGATCACCTGTGGATCATTTCCACTGATGCCAAAGTATTCTGATACAGGCTTTCCAACATCTTCATTATCAATTTCCACATAAACAAAAATAATCTGCATCAAACACACAAAAATTTAGAAAGAAAATGCAGAAACCATCCCTCGGACTGAAAATTGCTGCAACTAAAATGCATCTCACAATTTCTAGTTAATATATACAAGAAACAAATAAGGCAATTTGCTGAATTTACGAGCTAATGGAAGCATATATTCCTAGCCATTGAGCCTGACCTTTAGAAGTTGAATTTAGTTTCTCAATTCAGGGATAAAAATATGTAGTTACAATACCTTATTCCTAGTCAAAGTTAGAGCCGTTGGATGATGAAAGTCCCACATCCGCTAATTTAGGATGATCATAGGTTTATAATCAAATAATACTCTCTCCATTATTGGTATGAGGCCTATGGGGAATTCCAAAGCAAAACCATGAGAGCTTTATGCTCAAAGTGGACAATATCATACCATTGTGGAGAGTCGTATTCATCTAACATGGTATTAGAGCCGTGCCCTAAAACTTAGTCACTTAGTCGTGCCAATAGACGGGTAAATCCTCAAATGTTGAACAAAGGACTCCAAAAGAAAAGGAGTCAAGCCTCATCGAAGGCATAGTAAAAAATGACTAAGACTCCAAAGGAGTCGAGACTTGATTAAGGGGAGGTGTTGGATGATGAAAGGGGGAAGCCCAAATCAAAGCCATGAGAGCTTATGCTCAAAGTGGACAATATCATACCATTGTGGAGAGTCGTATTCATCTAACCAGAGCTACTTATTAGCGATCAAATTGTTGGGCTGGGAACCTGGGAAAGATAATTATTAACGATCTACTTATCAACAACTATACCTTTCCTTTAAAGGACTTTGCTGATTCTTCAAATATGGGGATGAGTCTCTCTGAATCATTTGAACTTGCAAATAGAATTAACTGGACACAGAATGATACAAATGTGTCAATGATAAAGGAATCTAGAGCTGAACTTCATAAACAAAGGCGTTTCTAGGTGATAGCCATTTCAAGGAGCATGTTTATGCTACAATACCTGTTTCTTAATTGAACTTTCGAAAATCAATGGTGCGCTTTCTCTAGTAAACTTTGTAACTAAAGGAAGCTTATTGGCAAATACAAATTCAGCAATTGCAGACTTGGAAAACTCCCCATCTGTATCACAACGAAGCTCAGAAATCACAATCCAGCCAAAATATATAAAATAAGGGAATCAGAACCTTGAAGTGATTGATAAAAACAAAAGTAATAATCTAACCAAAGCGGCTCAGTTTTTCAGTCTCCTTCTTAATCAATACAAAGGCAGGGCGTTTTGCTGAAGCTTCAATGTGGAAAAGCTTTGCCACTTCAGGATTCACTGTTTGGTAAAAGTTGACATCATCTTCCAGTCTTGAAGCAGCAGCAAGCTCATCGCTCTCAGAGCCCTGTCAAATAGCATTACTAGATCGTGAAGAAAATAGCAAGTATCCGTACAGATTTATCCATTGAGCTACAGACACTACAGCAACAGTTCATGAAGTTAATCGAAGAAAATGCCATTCCATTCCAATCAAAGGTCATAAATACAAGCATATAAAGTGAAAAACGCATAAAAGAAACAGAACCAGGTAAACTCACCACCAAGGAGTTCAGGTAACCAACAGCAACTTTACTTTCAGAGTTCAGAATGCGTTCAGCGTCTTCCACTGAAGTTATGTTGTAAATACCAGGTCCGATCTTCTTCTTGATCCAGGAAACTATAGCATCCCTGCAAAAAGACGTGGTAATTATCTTAAACAGAGAACGCACACAGATCAAGGATGTAAAATAACGTTGATTCATGAACACATTTGTTGCAAACAGTTCCATTACGTAGAACTCGAAGTAAAAGAAACAAATCTACAGTCGAGCATTCGCTCCATTTCCAATCCATAAATCAAAGCCAGACAAATCTTACAACTCAGTACACTTACTTGGTCCTCTGTCCAGGATAAGCTTTGTGAACTCCATCAGAGAAGAAATAAATAGTAGGATATCCTTGAACATCATACTTCTGCGCCAATTCGTCCTCCTCCGTCGCATCAACCTTCGCCAAAACCACGTTCTCGCTCTTCAATTCAGTGGCAGCAGCAGCATATTCCGGCGCCAATGCCTGACAATGTCCACACCATGGTGCATAAAACTCCACCATAACAAACCGGTTCTTCTCCACGAAATCGCTGAAGTTACCCTCCTTCAAGACGACAACGTCCTTGTCATCCACCACCGGCGCCTTGTACTCATCCCTATCACCCTCCGAGTCCTCGAACTCGGACAAGTCCCCAAAACCTTCATCCACAGGTCCTCCTTCAAACTTATCAAAATCAGGGAGGTGATGATGACTGGAAGCATGAGACTCATCCTCCTCCTCCAGGAAGCTGATGTCTTCATCGTCGTCCTCAGTGCTTTTGGCAGCCGAATCTTTGGCAGGGGAGTCTCCTATACAGAGAACGGAATTGGAGAAGAGAAGAAGAGCAGCCATGGCAAGAAGAAGAAGAGTTCGAGTAGCCATTGTGAAGCAAATTTCGGGTTCGAATCAGATCTGTGTTTAGAAGGGACTATAGAGCGGGTACCAAAGGTCAATGGCTCGAAACGACGACGTTTAGCAGATTAGAAACTTAACGGTCGAGCTGAAATGGAAGAGCTTTTGATTGGCTAATTATTGTCACTTTTAATTTATTTATAAATATAAAACTCGGAACTCTCCAAAATAAATATAATAATATATATATATATATATATATATAAATAAAATTAAATAATCTACATTTCATTAATGTATTTAAAATATAAGTTAAATTTTGAAAACTATATATATATATATATATATATATATTTTTTTTTAATTTTGCTTAAAAATTAAAATGTGTTTCCTAAAAAAAAAGTGAAAAATTTTGGGGAAAAAAAACCTACACAATTTTTTAAAATAAAATAAAATAACTCAATATTTTTGTATCTAATACATTAACGTATTAAATTTAAATTTTTAGTTTAAGTTAATAAATTTTTTTTTAACAATAATTAAAGACGAAGATATTTGAATATCTAACAAAACTAGATTGCATCTTCTCTCTTTCGTTCTTCACCGTCTGCATCTAGATTGAGTATGTGAGCTGCACAATCTTTCTCGTTGAGTGATATCTGATATATCAATAATATGCATATTCCCTCTTTTGTTCTTCACGTTCTACATCTAGATCGAGTATGTGAGCTACTTAATCCTAACAAGATGAAGGGAAAGAACATGGGTCGAGGAAGTCATGCGCTAAACAAAATCAAGGCATAAATGGGCGTATGATGGACGGAGGGGCATTTTAGTCTTTTCACATGGATCGAAATCGAAACTGGGTTGCATCTTCTCTCTTTCGTTCTTCACGACTACATCTAGATCGAGTATGTGAGTTGTGCAATCCTAAGTCCTAACAAGATGAAAAGAAAGAACATGGGTCGAGGAAGTCGTGCGCTAAACCAAATTAAGGCAGAAATGGGCGTATGATGGACGAAGGGGCATTTTAGTCTTTTTACATGGATGGAAACCGAAAACTAGGTTGTATTTTTGTACTTTATATCATCATTTTAGATACCCATTTGGAAATTAAATGGATTTGTTTCATTTTTATTTAAAATGAAAGGCAATTATTTTGTGAAAGTTAGCCACAAACTCAAAACAATTTCCTCCCATATTATCAGCATCAAAAGTAGGCTCTATTAATATTACCAAGTCCAACAAATATAACTCCTTTTGATCCAAATCAAACAAATTCTAGATCCAACATCTTGTTCCACAACTATGGGAAACACCAAAAGCAACAACAAGAACAAACTTGAAAATTCTGAAAAAAAACCTGTCTCTTCACTTTGCTCCAGATCCTCTACACAACATCATCGTTTCACAGCCTTCCTAGGAGGACCAAGAAACACTGCTGTTTGGATTTTCCTCATTGTCTTCATCCTTTATGTTTTGTACTCCACCAACATCTTCACCGTCGACCGCCGCGAAGAGTGTTCGACCATTTTCGACTCCTCGACCGAAGAACATTTACAGACACTCACCAACGTCTCTTCAACCACCACCACCACCACCACCAACGAGAACAACAATAATTTTCTCCTTTTCGACGATGAAGAAGAAGAAGAAGAGGAAGAACAAGAACAAGAACAAGAAGAAGACCAAACGAAAACCGACCCACTTCGTTTGAAGTCGCGACCCTACGACGCGGGGTTGAAACACATCGTTTTCGGGATTGCTGGGTCCTCAAATCTATGGGCGAAGAGGAAAGAATACATAAAGTTATGGTGGAGACCTAAGCAAACGAGAGGGGTTGTTTGGTTGGATAAAAAAGTTTATACTAGAAGAAACGAAGGGTTACCCGATATTCGGATTTCGAGTAGCACGTCACGTTTCAAATATACGAACCGACAGGGACAACGATCCGCATTGCGGATTTCGAGAGTTGTTTCGGAGACTTTTAGGTTGGGGTTGAAGGATGTGAGATGGTTTGTGATGGGGGATGATGATACCGTTTTTATTGTTGAGAATGTTGTGAGGGTGTTGTCAAAGTATGATCATAGGCAGTTTTATTACATTGGGAGCTCATCTGAGAGTCATGTTCAAAATATATACTTTTCTTATGCAATGGCTTATGGAGGGGGAGGGTTTGCAATAAGTTATCCATTGGCCAAAGAGTTGGAGAAGATGCAAGATAAGTGTATTCAACGGTACGATCGATCGTGGTTTCTTTCTTTTTTAGTTTCGGAGATCGATATCATTAATCTTGAAGCATATTTGAATTGATAGGTACCCTGGTTTGTATGGAAGCGATGATCGGATTCAAGCGTGTATGGCTGAGCTTGGAGTGCCACTTACTCGAGAACCAGGGTTTCATCAAGTATTTATAATGGGCTGTCATGGAAATTTGTTCTTTATTGTCGTTATGTTATATGAGGTTTGTTGTTTATTGTTCTTGTGTTGCTTCGTGTAGTATGATGTGTACGGAGATCTACTCGGACTTTTAGGAGCTCATCCAGTGACTCCATTGTTATCCCTTCACCACCTTGACGTAGTAGAACCAATTTTCCCAGGAATGACTCGAGTGAAGAGCCTTCAACGTCTATTCCAAGCTTCAAAACTCGACTCGTCAAGTATAATGCAACAATCAATTTGTTACGATAAGAAACGTTACTGGTCCATTTCTGTTTCTTGGGGGTACGTAGTGCAAATCTTAAGGGGCGTAATGTCACCAAGAGAGTTAGAAATGCCCACAAGAACCTTCCTCAATTGGTACAGAAGAGCAGATTACACCGCTTACGCTTTCAACACTAGACCTGTAACAAAACACCCTTGTCAAAAGCCTTTTGTTTTCTACATGGGAAGTACCCGTTACGATCCAGCTAAAAAACAGATCATTGGTGTTTATGTTCGTGAAAAGTCTCGTCACCCGTCTTGTCGTTGGAAAATGCCCTCGCCCGACAAGCTTCACTCTATCATCGTCGTGAAGAAGCCCGATCCTTACCGATGGCAAAAGGTAATACACGATTAAACGTTTCTAGTCATCACTATTGTAACTAAGTGAATCACAATGTTCAAATTTGCAGTCACCAAGAAGGGATTGCTGCAGAGTTCTTCCATCACGTAAGGCCACCACGTACTACTTATCAGTGGGAAACTGCCGTGGAGCTGAGATTAGTGAAGTTGGTTAAGGACAGAACTGTCTTTTTACAATGTCTTTATGTTTCAACATCTCAAATAGTAAAAGGAGAGAGAGTTGTAATTAGTCAACTGAGAGAGAAAGAGAGAATGTTAAACATTTTGTTTTCTTTTATTTATTATTATTATTTATATTTGGGAGATAATATGCTATAAAAAGGATTATTTTCTTTTAATTCAGTTTCTTAAAGTTAAAATTTTTATATGTTTTAATCATCTTTATTAATTCAAAATTTTAAAATAATAATTTATTTATTAGATATAAATTTTAATTTTAATTTTGTATAGACTATATTTATGAATTTTAAATAATTTAAAATTCATAAACTAAATTTATAATTTAATAATTTTTTTTATTCGGACGAAAAGTCAATTTTGTCTTTAAAATAAATATAAATTTAATAATGGTTGCATATTTACCCTCTATTCAATTCTTGTTAATTAGTCTACCAATTTTAACAAAAAAATATATATATAAAAAAGAAAAATCTATAAACTTGTTAAATTTAGGTTAGACACAAATTAATTATTAAATAATTTAGTCAAATCTCATAAATTTCAATAAAAGAAAAGTAATGTTTTTTTTTATTTGATGAATTTTTCTTTATACATGTTGCATAAATTATTAAAGGAGAATACATTTACTTCAAACTAATATTTAATAAATTATTAAAATTGAAATATTTTTAAAAATTATAATATTTATTTAAGTTTATAATTTGATGAAATTAAAATTAAGAAAAAAAAAAGTTTTAGGGGTCCAAAAAATCTTGATTTTGTCTTTTAGTTGTTGGTCAACAGCCTCTTGGTTCTGAATGGGTGGAAAGGAAGAGGGTGTCGTTGAGCTCGTTCGCAGAGGAATTATTTTAGGAGGAAATTATTCTCTGTTGCGCTTTCCCATACTCTCAGTACGGCGCCTCGATCAGCGTTCAATATTCAATCCCGAGGTAAAAACAAATAAAATAATAATAATAACAAAAAGGAGAGAGTGACGAAGTCAAAGTTAGGTGGGCCCCTGTACATGATGTTGGGACCCACTTGTCGACATGTTTTAATTTTTCTATAAATATTTTTCTTTTTTCTTAAAACTTTAAGAAATAACTAATTTGAATAATTTCGTTATTATTTTTATGGTTGATTATTTAACAAATTGTTATAATTAAAATAAGAAACTAAAACTATTTTCTGAGCTATAAAAATTCATGCCAATTTTGAAAGTTCAAGGACCAAAACTAAATATTTTGAAAAAACCAACGCTCTCAAACAAGACGAAATGGTACAAAAAGCAAACTATAATCGAACATGAACTCACAATCTCACAAACAAAACTACGTTTTAGTAGAAATAACACCAGGAAGAGCAGCAAACCACAACATTTTACCTTCCTGTGGGAGACACAAATTTTACTTCCCAATGTAAGACATGCGAAGAAGCTTGATCAAAAGGCCGAGGACGACGCAGCCCTATTTCACGTCGTATCGACCATCACTGGACAAGATTCTAGAAGATGGTGAATATAGATCCCTCTTAATTCCTGATAAATGAACCTTTGCCATGATTATATACAAGAATTATTAGTTCCCTTTTGTTACCAACTAGCCAACCAACTCTTAACGTGACATCAATGTTGAGGATTATTGGGTGTGAATCACACCTTGGTTAATTTAGTGGAAAGTAAGGAATACTATCTTCATTGGTATGAGACCTTTTGGAGAACCCTAAAGCAAAGCCATGAGAGCTTATGCTCAAAGTGGACAATATCATACCATTGTAGAGACTCGTAATTCCTACAATCAATGCACACTATGATACTCAATCTTTGAATTGAGATCAAGCTTCAATCAACACCCAATGAACTGAAGAGGAGTGAAATGTTAAACTAAATGTAATTTGGATTGAACTTTGAGAGACTCCCTCCATATGAGTTCTTTTATATCTTCTTCATCTAAGGATGCCTGTTCGAAGTCGAAGTTGAAAGGAGAAGGGCAGGTTGGTTCATCATTGAGTTCATGAAGACTCACTAATAAGAAATGCATCTCGTTTCAAGAAAAAGAGGTTCCTTAAGTAATGTCAGATGCAAAGGTGGGTGAGTTACCAGTTATTCTCTTGCTTGGATCAAAGAGAAGCATCCTCTCTGCAAGATCAACCGCCAGTGGAGGAAGATCTGGTAACTTTTCGGTCAGCGGTTGTTTTGGGAAATGAGGAAGTTTCTTGACATACTTCAGTGCCTTGTCACTTCTAAGAAATCCAAGATCGGAATCATCTGGTGAACCTAACAACTGTATTTGGGGTAATGATCAAGAGATAACTATATATTCACAAGCAGCACAAATCTAAAGTTGCAACATATGCAAATAACATTTTAGGTAGTTAATGAAACTGACTACTATAAAAATCGATCACATGTATTAGCTCAAACCCACCGCTAGTAGATATTGTTTGTTTTGGCCCGTTACGTATCGCCGTTAGTCTCACGGTTTTAAAGTGCGTCTACTAGGGAGAGGTTTCCACACCCTTATAAGGAATGTTTCGTTCCCCTCACCAACTGATGTGGGATCTCACAATTCACCCCCTTAGGGCCCAACGTCCTCGCTGGCACACCGCCTGGTGTCTGGCTTTAATTTCATTTGTAACTGCTCAAACCCACCACTAACAGATACTGTTTGCTTTGGCCCGTTACCAGCCTCACGGTTTTAAAACACGTCTCTTATAAGGAATGTTTCGTTCCCTTCTCCAACCGACGTGGGATCTTACAATCCACCCCCCTTGGAGCCCAGCATCCTTGCTGACACACCGCCCAATGTCTAGCTCTGATACTATTAGTAACAGCCCAAAACCCACCACTAGCCGATATTGTCCATTTTGGCTCGTTACGTATTGTCGTCAACCTCATGGTTTTAAAACGCATCTAACCTCACCCTTATAAGGAATGTTTCATTCCACTCACCAACCGAGGTGGGATCTCACACCACCTCAGTGTGTGGTTTGTTGAATGCTTAATTTCAAATCATGCAGAAAATTGGAAGACAATGATTAAGTACTACCTCAGTTATAAGCCCCAGTTGTTACGCGTAATCTTTACCAGGGAACAGTGGCTCCCTCCTTAGAATTTCCATGAGAATACATCCAACAGACCAAATATCTATCGCAGCAGTGTATTCAGAGGTATTAAGTAGCAGCTCAGGGGCTCGATACCATCTGGTTACAACATATTCTGTCATAAAATCCGTCTCTGATGTTGTTCTTGCTAACCCAAAATCACAAATCTTGAGGTCGCAATTTGCATTGAGAAGCAGATTGCCTGGTTTTAGATCTCGGTGCTAGACATTTGCAGAGTGTAAATACTTCAAACCTCGTAGTAACTGGTATAAGAAGTACTGTCCAAACAACAAACATAAAATCATTCAGACAGTTTCAAATCTTTCTTGTTCCTCCAACAAAATCATAATCAACATAAAAACTTTGTACTAAAAATTGAAACAACCTTTTGCTAAGATCTAACCGGAATGATAAGTGTCCCTTACCGGACAGTGATCGTCTGTTAGAGCTTGGCTAGAGCAAATGATCTGATGCAGGTCAGTGTCCATTAATTCATACACAATATACACATCATTGAATTTTTCCTTTTCTGGTGGAGGAATTATATCTTTGATCTTTATAATCTGAAAGGAAGTTAAAAACAGATCATTATGCTTCAATGGCAGAATCAAATAAGTCCCCCAGGGAAACTAAACATTACAACTATCCGTTCATCAAACATTAACTAAATCTGTTCATGGCATGAGAAAAACAGAGCTGAAGTAGAAACATATAAATAAAAAGTTCAAAATTAAACACTAATTAAGCTGAAGTTCAACCTGGATATGCAGCAATTGCTAAGAACTAATCACAGCAATAAATGGATGTTAAATCCTAGCAAAATTTGCACCCACATGAAGAATGTTTATTTGAGTGAAATACATTTTCATGGTCCATATGGCATAGAAGTTTAATCTCACGAAGAGTTCTCTTGGCATCAACCCAGTTATCAAAAGCATTCCCTATCTTCTTTATCGCAACCTCATCTTTCGTCTCCGAATTCGTCGTGCAGCCGAGTAAACAGATGATCAAAATCTTAGCATATACCAAAATATAATCGAAGAACTTAGAAGCAAAGCGAAAAACGAAAGAGGAGGAAAAGAAGTACCAAACAATGGCGTAAGCACCGCGTCCAACAGGCTGAATTGAAGGGGCGTACTTGGCGGAGACCTCAAATAAGTTGCCGAGAACGTTGTAGAGGATGTACCTTCCATCGTAGGTGGGAAGGCCATTGATCTCCACAGCCGTGTAATCGTTTTCCATGGTTCTTGGGCGTGGAAGTGAGTAAGAGAAGCAGATGATCTAGGGAAGAAGAAGAAGATAGGGCGCCACCATCTCATCTGCCATTTTACTTTGCGCGTCTTTCCAAACATTCAATTTTGATTTTTTATTTTATTTTATTTTATTTTTTTTCAAAGGAATATATTTGGGTTGAGATTGGATTTAAATAAATGAAAATTTTATACGGTTAAGTTTAATTATAATTATATAGATACATAATATTTATTTTCTTTTATAATTGTTTTTTAATTATTTATTTAAAATAAATTTTAAGTAAAGTGTAGTTTTCAAAATATATGTTGAAATACAATGAAAAATTATAAAAAAAGGTCTGTTTTTTTTTTATATATATTATAAAAAATAAAGGTATAGTAGGGTTACCGGTACCATTGTATGCCTACACTAAATTAGCCGATTTGATGGCTATGGCTGTTTTCGCCCTATATCCCACATCGGAAATTGGCAAATGATAATATCATTATTTAAATAGAAAGATGTTGCCTTGAGGGCACGACCTTACTTGAACAGGATCTGTTCTATAGGTTGTACAACTGTGTCCTTGAGTTCTAAGGAGACAAGAACCTTAGTCTGGTGGATGATTCACTGCTGTGCGACTAGAGCGTGACTAACGGCTAATGGGCTTTCCGGTCCTGCGGCTGTAGATGATCGTTCTCGGGGGTAGGCTTGGCCTTCCTGGAATGGTCGCACGGCGGTCTGACAGACTCAAAATCTTTTTTTCCTTTTTGGTTTTTCTTTTTGAATCTGTGCTGTAATGGAAACCCTTTGTTTCGAGAGTGAAATCTAAAGAGATCTGTTGGTTTGGAAGTGGGTAGAGTAATTAGAAGTTGGGTGTATCTGCGTTGTTATTCTGCAGTGCTCCTTAGCTGTTTGATGAAAAGCCTCACAGACCTGCTCTTGGCCTCTTCATCTTCAACCCAATGGAGGTGGATGAGGTCGAAGCTACGGTACATTTTAACCCAACTTTGCGTTTTTGCTTCTTTCAATTGTTAACTTTGGAGATGAGTAAATTCAAACATATGATTAGTTTACAGTAAAGATCAAAATGTACAAATATTAGTTTAGTTGTTGATTTACAGTTGAAAGAGTGATTGTTCTCATGCTTCCACTTTTAGAAATTTTAGTTTTGTTTCTCTTTTTCAATTTGTAATCAAATACCCAAAAAAACAACTTAACCATTAATTTGGGATGAAAATCGTTAATACCATTAATTTTTGGATGAAAATCGTTAATACTTTGTGTTAATACTTTGTGTCATGCTTTGCAATGAGGCACGCTATGTCAAATATGTTGGTAAATAATGTCTATATCACTCTGTTTATATCACTCATCATGTCTTAGACATTCTGCAAGTGGATATACAAGATTGAATTACCTTCATGATCTGTTTGACAAATATGAAATGAATTACCTTCATGATCAAGAGTAAAGAAAATTTTATGATCAAGAGTAAAGAAAATTCGTAATTCAAATTACTCCAGAAGGTTTTAATCAATAACATTTGAAGTTCTAAATACAAGAATTTGTAATGAAAAACTTAGCTAAAATAAATTATATTCTAACTCCAAAATTTGATGTCTCTCTTACTTTAGTGATAGGTAACTCCCAAATTAGTCCAAATTAGATGGACTAAGATATGAGAAATACTGATCAAAGAAAATAATGCTTACTTTAGTGATAGGTAACTCCAAATTAGTCCAAATTAGATGGACTAAGATATGAGAAATACTCATAGCCTCCCTGTTAAAATGACTAATTAACGGTGGTATGTGGGTTACAATATAACCTTAACTCCTATATTTAAAACTAGTTTAAATATGACAAACAAATAGTCTGATATAAGTGCAATGAATAAAATGTGCTTATTAGTCATCATTGGACTAATTTACCAATTTCATAAATTTAGCTATCTGAGTTCATTAAATGCAACTTAAAGTACATTTAATTCATCTCTTTTTTTAAGCTCAACTTTGCACAACATATAAGAGAGAGAGGTCTCCAACGTCTTCTAGAATTTCTTATGATGAGCTCACCATAGCTTGAATATAAGTATATAAGGTTTGTTGTAGCTTCTTGACTCTCGTCCTTGTAATTGGACCTTGAGGTATGAAAATTCCTAGGTCGTGGTTCATATCAGTTTAAACCATAAGAATCGATCTACTTTCACTCGGCCTAAAAAAATCCATCGCAGTCTCTATCTATAATGACTAACAGATATGGTTTGGGAAGTGGAGAAGATTCTGATACTCAAGCAGCACTATCTGCATCTTCTAACAGTGAATACCTTTTAAGTGTTGCAACAGTCTGCTCCTTAGCACTGCAAATGTAGAATCAACATGATTATGATACACACCATGGTTTGAGTCATACGACGAAAATAGAAGAATCACAAGAACAAACATACCTTCCAGCTCTGATTATCTTAAACGTCCCTCGCTTGGTGAGGTCGATAATCGTAGAACCTGCTCGTCCAGCAGGAAGAACACCGCCATCATATACATAAGCACAGTGTTGCCATAGGTTTTCAAAATCATTAACACAGACACTGCTTGGTTGTCCACTTAAATTAGCACTTGTAAGAGCCAATGCTGTCCCTGATCTACGGGAAATAAGCCTAATGAAGTCAGCGTCGGGTACACGGACTCCTATACTCTCCAATCCAGGGTTCAGAGATTTCTCAAGAATACTCGACTCGCCTACAAAAAATCTAAATGTAAAAAACTCAGACTACAGGAAGGTTAGAGACTAAAATCTAAATGAACATATTCTTGGATATGTAGGTGTGACAGTCCAATCCATTAATAAGGGATATGTCAAATTAATATCTTATTTCCATAGGGAGAGGACCCCTCCCAGAGTACTCTTTAGCATTTTAAAAAAAATTGAAACGGTTTAATCAACGTAAGAACAGAATATCCAAAAGATTGTTTCAACCCGCCCAACAGAAGCCGAGTACGCTACCCAAAAAAATAGTTACTCGTCTACTTTCTTCAATCAAAGAATGCTCGTCAAGGTTACATTATCAAAAGAAAGAGATTTGTAGTACAAACCTCTTTTTAGTACAACGGTCACCGGTCCTGGAAGGAGAGAATCGAGCAAACCATGAGGCAAATGGTCTGCTACAGCAAAACGAGTTATGTCAGAGACATCGCCAACACAAATGGCGAGAGGGCTCGTAAGTTTACGTCCTTTAATTTCGTAAATCCTATTGACTGCTTCAGAAGAACTGCAAAATTAATCCCAACAGAAACCACAGTTACATAAATGCAGAGTGCAACATTATTAAGTTTAGAAATGGTTAATTTGTGCATATAATTTCACAAACAGGATAAACCACCTCCTTTCTATTCTGTTCATCAATTTTTTACTCATACACTTCCAAAATGAATACTGTGCTACCCTCCTTTCTTAGAAACACATTTCATGACTTAACAAGAAGAGTGTTTTAAAAGATTGAAAAATTATTCTAAAACGATGCATAATTGATAACCAGATCCTGAAGAGTGCCGAAACAATTATGTTTCAACACTTTCACCATTGAACCAAGAACACTGTTGATCTACCAGCCATAAACCAACTTGCATTCCACGAGAATAAACCAATTGCACAACTGAAATAAGTGTTGCATTATCATTGAAAAGTTCAACTTTATACCAGTATTCAGACTTCTCGCAATCCATTTAATCAAAGACCAAGAATTAGAAAATCGTTTGCTTAGCACCAAAACCACTCTTCTAGGATCGAAAACAAACTCAACCGTACCCTCCTTCACCATACACACTTCCATTTGCAAAGAAACAGATTCCTTAGCCATCTTCTCAAAAGAAAAAGATGTCCAAGCAATGAGAGAAGCGTAAGGACATTAAAAGAGTGGAGGAAAGTTCAACAAGTACTCCTAGTTTTTCCTCCGTGCCTGTGAAATAAAGAACGAAGACCTTCCCATGAAGATTCTCCCAAGCGACCCTGCAACATTTTCCTTTAGTATTTAAAACTAGCTACACCCATACCGAAGCCTCTGTAAGACATCTTTTCCTGAAGAAGAGCCCCTTGCTTGGCATGAAACTAAATTGTAGCCAAGCGATCCTTCACGCCACTGCCACCTAGTAACAGTACTAAAGAAGATGACCTCCCCCTACTTCAATCCATTACCACCACATTTCCCCCAGAAGACTATCTGCCAACTCGAAAAAGTCTCTCAATCTTAGCAACCATGAGAGACACTCATGCGCCGTATGCTAAAACGAGCTTGGGCAACGATTGACTATTCCCACTCGCCACAATCGGGGGTGCAAAATCATCGTGTGAAGCCAAGCCCAAAACATCGTGTGCGGTCAAACAATTGTCTCTTCGTTGAATAGGGAGAATTCATAAGGCGTCTCATCTCAATGAAAGGCAAACATCGACTAGCGAGCATCAAACAACCATGTGCCACCCACGCTCATACGATCAGTACTCCTGACTCAACCAAGATCTTTCACCAAAAACATTTGTACTAAACAAGATCACAAATACAATCCTCTATTTTTAAGAAATTTTGGAAGAATCAGAGGTTCTTTCCCACCTACACCTACCATGAAGACTTCATCTTAAGAAAAATCTATATTACAATTGATAAAACTCCTTCATAATTGGCAAAAAGAAAAGAAACTCACAAAATAGAAAAGGAAATTACAGAAACAACCCATTAAAAGGAATGCATACCAAGCATCACAAGCGAGTCCGTAAAGAGTATCAGTGGGGACTGCAATAACCTTCCCAGCCTTAAGAGCTTCAGTAGCTTCTTGAGCAAAAGCTTCAGAGGCAGGGCGAAGAGCTTGCAAACTGTTCTCCACGCGCATACTACATTTTTCCAAACTCCATACCGTTTTAGGAAAATTCAACCTCGATCCTCTATTGTGATGCAAGAACGAAACAAATCCATAATTCGGAGCACCTAATATCGCAATGAAGTGTGTAAATTCATGTTTGAATCCTCCAATAATCATACAAAACAGTTAAAAAAGCGTTAAAAGATTAAAGCGAACCTAGCTGAGAAGAGGGAAACGTTGCAAACGTTCTGATTAGAGAGAGACCCTCAACCATTTTCGCCGGAAGTGTGTTCATTGTGGTCGGCAGCATAGCAGCCGCTGTCAACTCGAGCCCTAGTTCCAACCGTCGTCACCAAGAAGCCAACCCCAAGCGGGGTTTTGCAGAAAAGGACCAAACTCTGTTTAAAATAAAATAAGAAACTTCATACATTTATTAATTTAGTTTCTAATTTGGTAAAAAAAATAAAAACTTTTATCCACCAAATAAAAATAGTAAATTGTTCTTAGAACCATAAATTAATATAATTTGTTTAAAAAATATTCTTGCAATATTTCAAAAATACTTACAACTTTTAAAATTTAGTTAATACTTTTCACCTTTTAAAAATAATTTAAAAATATTATTGTTGGACGATGAAAGTCCCACTTCCGGGAATGATCATGGGTTTATAAGGGAGGAATACTAACTTCATTCATATGAGGCCTTTTGGGAAAGCCCAAAGCAAAGCCAGGAGGGCTTATGCTCAGAGTGAACAATATCATATCATTGTGGAGAGTCGTGTTCGTCTAACATAATATCAGAATCATGCCCTAAACCTAGTCGTACCAATAGATTGGTAAATTAGTAAAATATCTTTAGCCTAATATAAGGTTGTTATGTATATTTATGGTGTCTATGCATGGACCAGTCAAACATGTTTTTTTTTTTTTTTGTTACAAAATATAATTATTAAATGAGAATTATTACTTAAAAAAAATATACGAATTTTGTCATGGTCATTGCATGCCTACGTCATTTTTTTAAAATTTTAAATTACAGGTACCTCATTATTTATTATATAATCACGAACGTTTATCTCTTCCACGTCATCTAGCCAAGAAGCTGCCATGTCACAATTTCATTAGAATTTTCTTAAAAAAAAAAAAAAAAATCAAATTCCAAATTTATTATTTAACTTTCAAACCTTATTAAATAGTGGAAGGAAACAGAAAGTTTAGCCAAGCTTCCAAGGACTTTGACTAGAATAAATTTAGAAAATAATAAATGTTCATGATTAAAATTTTATTTAAACAGAAATTTAAATATTAAAAAAATGGAAAAGGCGATATGACACGTCAGCAACAAATGTGAACTATTGAAAAATGGTTAAACATGACGTGTACTCTAATAAATTATCTTCGCTCAACATTTCTCCGTGACATTTATACCCTCATTTGTTTTACATACTCAAAAGGTCAAATAGAATAAAATAAAATAAAATAAGATAAGGGGTAGAAAAGGAATTTCACTTCAAGCAAAATTCAACTAATGTAATAAAGTATGACACCAACCAAAAGTAAAAAGTTCAAATCTTTTACTTACTGGAATTTTAATCCTTAAATTCACAAATTTATGTCAACCCGCATTTATTCGATAAAACCATTTAATAAATTTATATTTAATAGGCCTTTAATATATTTATTATTATTATTTGTAGGTATGAATTAAATACAAAATAATTACGTACCATTAAAATTTTAATTTTTCATAAACTTTGTTGTTTAATAAAGAATGGAAGATATAAAAATAAAGTGTAGAATGGACCAAACCACAATATATTAAAATTGCAAGGACTAAAAAGTAAATAATTGATAAAGTATTAAAACTTCGAAATAAAATAAGGATTTAAAAAATTAAAATATTGAAGAAATACGTAAGCGTGACATCCACAGAATGACGTAAGCAAATTTGTCAAGTGAAAGTATTGGAACAATTTGTACGGTAGAAGAAGGAAAAATAAATAATAATTAATAAATAAATAAAATGGAGCAATGATGGCGTGCCACGTAAGCCGACCTGCTAAGTTATGGGATATCTCTTGTCCATTATTATTAAAAAAAAAAAAAAAAAAGAAGAAATATAATGCCTTCAATTACAAGTTTACTTTTTAAATATTTTAAATGTGTTTGAATAAAATTTTCAAATTTGTTTCTATTTAATTAAAATTTTAACTTTTAAATAAAATCTAAATCTTTTTGTCACGTATAATTGACTTGAACTTCAATGCTTTAGATAATAAATAATTATTCGAGAGAAAAATTCTAAAAAATAATTAACATTTTTTTATAGAGACGTGAAAACCTCTACTAGTATAAACGCATTTTAAAATCGTGAGATCGACAGTAGTGAACAATATCTGTTAGTGGTAGGTTTGAATTGTTACATACCTAAAGTTAAAGTTAAAGTTTGAACTCGAACGACTCGGAGATAACATAGTAATTTAACTTCTTTTTAAAAACATAAATTCATAATAGTTATATAATTTATAAAAGCATGTTTGACATATCTTAGAAATCAACTGCCATTATCTTCACAACATGATTGACTTCTTTCACAACATAATTTTTTTTTTTAATTTTTTATTTAAAGACGCTTAATGAACACGGAATTGAAAGGACAAGGCCGTTTGGTTATGCAAAAAATAAAAAAAATAATAATAAATAAAATTAGATATCTGTATTTTTTTAGATCCAACCAATCGAAGAACACAAAAACCGAAGACGAAATGACCAAAAATCCTCTGATTCGAAAAGTAAACAGAGGAGGAAAAGCGATCGGAGAAGAGATTCAATGGATGATTCAGAAGAACATTCCAAAATCGAAATCACATTACCAAAATCCACAATAAATTTGTTTATATACAGAATCGAAATCTTCGTCTCCTCTACAATATACAATTAACAACAACAAAAACAACAGAAATTGAAAAACAGAGACAATAATTCGTCGCAGCGGATGGAGAACAAAACCTCGAGAGTAACCGATCAGTGAGCGAATTCATAACGAACTCGCTCACTCGTCATGACTCGGACTGAACTTCCGAGTTGTAGCCACTGGAATTCGTAGCCGGAGTGATCGGAGACGAAGTTAGGGATTGGTTTTTTCTCCGATCACTTTCGAATCCTTCCGCCATCGGTTTAACAGTTCTGAAGATGCTTTTGAAGATCCCGATCAGGATCTTACCTCTTCTCGGCGGCAGCTCTGAGAATCGCCGCTTCGGTTCTTTGGAATCCATTGATGGAAGTAGAGTTAAGAGGAGTAAGAAGTTGCAGTAGCGGTGGGAGGAGGCGGCGCTGGAGATGGTCTGAAAAGATGGAAATTGGGGAATTATGAGAATATTGAATTAGAAATGAATCAGGAAGCTTAAATAGGGAAAAAAAGGGCGAATTGGGTATTTCGCCCTTACATTAGCTTGTTTAGGAAGGCTTCTAGAGTAAGAGAGGGGGCATTTTGCAATTATTGGAAATTTAGGGGTCATATTGCAATTGACGTGGAAAGTTGTTATAATTAAGTTGCATATAGTGGGGTAGCCCTTGTCGGAGAATTGAGTTTTTCTCGCTATCCCGATTTGATCGTGCATCAATCAAATATATTGAAATTTTGTACGAGATCTATCTTTTAGACGCGATTTTGTGGTAATTACGAGTTATGTGATAAGATAATATGTCGCACAAAAGTCACCAAACGAGGTGATCAACGTCACTCAGTGTATAGGTGGACCTATGCTTTATTTCTTGGTTCCAAAAGAGGGATCGAACTGCTCGGAGCATCAGTAGCATATACATCTCTATGTTACGTGAGGATGAACGATTTTGGTGGCAACTTTGTTCGAGGTTCTTTGACATTAGTAATGAGTCAATCACGTGTATTCCCCTTCTTGTCTTTGATTGTCGGTGCCCTCTTGGATTGTCTTTTCTAGTTCTAGCGTTGTAGGCATCATTTAACTCATCTTTGAATTTAATGTACGCATTTACTCGAAATGTTATTGTCAAAATCTAAATAAGAAAAACATAACATATCTTCACGATGTAAACTATTTGACTTGGGGGACAACATTATTTGTAAAAGATAATGAAATTGCATACCGATGTAGTGCTTGTCAGACTTGCTCCATTGTTTAACCCTCTTTGGGTTAAGAGAACAAATTTTTTTCGAGTATTTTAGGAATTTTCTCGTTTCCTTTATATTTTAAAATAAAATTAACATGAGCTAAGTTGAAGCGAACACATGAACTCCACGGTCCGAGGCATACGTCACCATGGACCCAATTTTCTCATCTCGAGGCTCGATCGTAGGAAGGATTAGAGACATAAAAAAACGTGTGGTCTGTGATTGCCATAACACAAAAAGAAAAGTGGGGCTTTGATATCTTTGCTTGTCCCCCTTCATGGATGATGTATTGATTTAGAGTTGAAATATCTACGAAGCTTCACCGACCATTGCCCTATTGGAGGATTGATGTGAGGAAGACTTTGTGTGATTGGTAAACATTAATTTGATGTTATTATTGGAATTTTAAAGAACTAGAGTAGGTGAAGCTAGACCAACTATAATTACTCTTCGATCAATTACACACATCTAAGATGGTTTGGTTAAGGTATATGTATATAAGTCCTATGTTTTTTTATAGATTTCATCGTATGAATATAAATATTCATTTTCTCTACGATAAGGATATGCTGATTGATGTGTAAAAAGAGTTATTGAAAATGAATGTAACGACCGAAGTTCACCGCTAGCAAATATTGTCCACACCCTTATAAACAGTGTTTCGTTCTCCTCCCCAACTAATGTGAGATATCACAATCCATCCTCCTTCAGGACCCAATGTCGTCGCTAACACTTGATTCTTTCTCTAATCGATGTCGAACCCCCACCAAATCCACCCTCCGTCGAGGCCCAGCGTCCTTACCTGGACCCACCACCCATCTTCGGAGCCCAGCGTCCTCGCTGACACTCGTTCCCTTCTCCAATCAATGTGCAACCTCCACCAAATCCACCTCCCCTTAAGGGCCCAACGTCCTTACTTGGGCCCACCACCCCCCTCCAAGGCCTAGCATCCTCGCTGACACTCGTTCCTTTCTCCAATCGATGTGGGACCCCACCAAATCCACCCCCTCTGGGGCCTAGCGTCCTTACTTGGGCCCACCACCTCCCTCAGGGCCCAACGTCCTCACCGACACTGGTTTCTTTCTCCAATTAACGTGGGACCCCCACCAAATCCACCACCTTCAGAACCCAACGTTCTTACTGGCACACCGCCTTATGTCTATCCCTCTTCAGGGAACAGTCTTCTCGCTCGCACGTCGCTTCTTTTATCTTTATAATCCTCATAAATTAGCTATGAAATATTTATGAAATTTGGGTTCATGCCTCTCTCTAGCACCTTAGGGTGCTCCAATCATCACTATTTGGGCTCAAAACATAAGTCCATTTCATTGTTAGGGCTTAACAATTTTGAGCCTATGTATAAAAATCTTGTCACTTTCTCCAATATTTCCACTATTTTATAATACAATTGCACTTACATACACAATAATATCATTATTTTCTATCTTTTAATAATATTTAAAAGATATTATAAATTATTATTATTATTATTATTTTAATTATGTCCTTAGGCATACCTACCTAAAATAAATAATTTTTTTTATGAACAATTATATTTTTTTGTATGGATAAATTAAGTTTCTTTTGATTATCCTTCCATTCAAATATATTAATAAAATAATATTTAAAAATACGATTGTAATTTTAGTATATAAATTATAATTATTCATTCATATTTGCTCTTTTTAAATGTTCTCTTACTATTATTTCTCCCTATTTTTAAAATTAAATTTTAAAATTGTAATTTTTTTTTATTTCCACGAGATATGTGCTATAATTGTGTTCCTTTCAAATTTTTTCTATATATATATATATATTTAAAAAAAATAAATAAAGAGTTTCTATTTTTAATACAATTTGTAGTAAATTTTTTTTTATATTATTTTAGAAAAAAAATGTTATATGTATAAAAACATGTAATTATGGTTAATTAAATGCGGGTTAATTAATGGGAGGGGGGTTGTGGGTGTCACGTTCTCCCCCATACAAATATTTTTAAAGTCAAGTCAGCCAATTTCACGGCCCACTACATGCCGTCCATTTGGAAAAATTCAAAATCCTCATTGCTGACGTGGCTCGTCCTCATTGGTGGTTACGATCACCCACACGGGTCATGAACCTGGACTTTTATTTATATTAGAAAAATAAAAAACGATGGAAAACCAATGGAGGGAGCACTGACACACATCCTCGGTGTCTACCACCAATCAAACTCAGCGGTGATCCAATGTACTAAATTGACCAAGTCACTTTATCATTTCCCATCAACCGAATCTTTCGATCAAACAAGCGCGTTCACACACATAAACATATAAATTAATATATTTTTTTTCTTTTACCAAATAACATGCCTTTTAAAATCCACAAATTTATCGTATATGAATTAATGATTTTAAATTTTATCGAATAATTTTTAATAAAATATAAAAGATATAGCGAAGACGCTCTAATTTTTAATCCCTTTTTATCTTTTTAAAACACATTATTAGAATTTTTTTAAAAAAATTTATATTTATTAGACGAAAAATTGATAGGTCAACCATAAATTATAAAATTCACGACAACATGATACATACATAATAGATATATATAAAAGTTTGCTACTCAGTATGATTTTTTATTTACTATTTATATTTATTTAATACCTACTTTGAAATAAATTATTAGCTGTAATTTATAATTTCCCTAAAAAGTAAAACAGCATTATTGTTGGATAAACCAAAATTCTCCATTAATCACTTATTTAGGGAAATTTTTTTGGTTTTTTTCTGTCTTATTTAATGTTATAATAAAGGAAATTTAATAATTTTATTCAATATAATCCATAATTAGATAAATAGTTTTTTGGAATATTTTTTTTTTTACATCTTAAAAATATTTTAGGTATTTTTTTTTTTTTGTAGACAACCTTAAAAAATATTATAATATTTTAGTTTTTTTTTTTAATAGAAAAGTATAAAAAAATTCCAATTGTCTAATTTTGGTCCAACAATAATAAAATCAACGAGAAATTCAAAATTTCATCATTTGTAAACAGAATATATAATTAATATGGAAAAGGTAATATAATAAAAGATAATATTATTTAAATGAAAAATGGTGTAAAAAAAGGAAATATTATTCCGTCTAAGGTCAAATTCAAACTAGAAAATGTCCAATTAGGACAACTTTTGAGTTGTCCGAAGAAGGGTATTTTGGTCATTCAGTTGGGCGGTCCATTCAGTTTCCTCTGGGTCCGGTTTTTTCTTAACTCTTTGTCACCTACCTTCTTGTCAAATCCCATCCTTACCGTTGAATTTCAGGCAGCTTCATAATCTGACGGTCAGAATCAAGCATCTAGAACCCTCTTTTTTCTCGACTGCCATTATTTATGTTGCTGCCCCTCTCAGTGAACTCGTGCTCGACTCACTCTCTTTGGTTACCTTCTTCGTTCATTTCCAAAATCTTTCCATTTCTACGAAGGTATATTGTTTTCTTTTGGATTGTAATCGTTGACTTAGATCGAAATCAAGCATCAATCGCTCATCATTTTCGATTTTTTGATTGTGGATTCTCTTGATTTTTTTGGAATTTTTGTTGAGATTTCTGGATTTGAAGTTGATTTTAAGCTGTTCTTGGTTCGTGGATTTGATATGAAAATGTGGATGTTGATTTGTTTGATTTCAGTCTTATCGTCAATTTCACCATGACAAAGTGCTACCCTGTTGTAAGTGAGGAATATCAAAAGGCCGTTGAAAAGGCCAAGAGGAAGCTCAGAGGACTCATTGCTGAGAAGAATTGTGCTCCTCTAATGCTCCGTCTTGCGTATGTTCTTGTTGTTCTTGTTGCTCTTGATTTCTGAGTAATTAGTTTTTCCCTATTTTTGTGAGTGATTGTGGTTTTGTTTTTTCAGATGGCACTCTGCTGGAACCTTTGACCATAAATCCAAGACTGGTGGTCCGTTTGGAACTATGAGGTTCCCTAGTGAGCTCGCTCATGCAGCCAACAGTGGCCTTGACATCGCTATTAGGCTATTGGAGCCTATCAAGGAACAGTTCCCCATCCTCACATATGCTGACTTTTACCAGGTAGTTTCTCTGATCTGATCTGTTTTTTGAGGACGTTTGATCTTGATTGTTGTTTAATTTTGTGTTTCTGGGTTTGATTTCTTCCAGTTGGCTGGTGTTGTTGCTGTTGAGATCACTGGAGGGCCTGATGTTCCTTTCCACCCTGGTAGAGAGGTCAGTGATATCCAATTATCTGTTCTATTTGATTGGTGTAGCGTTTGTGCTTAGTTGAGAATGGATTTGGATACTCCGGATTGGTTCAACTTTTAATGTTTATTCCTTATGATCTGAAGCCATAGTAACCAGATTGAAACTAAGCTCAAGTAATGCAAACTAAAAATGAATTTAATCTGTTCTTGACTTATGAACTGTTCTGTTATTGAAAATTGGTGTTATTTGTTATGCAGGACAAGCCCGCGCCACCCCCGGAAGGTCGCTTGCCCGATGCTACCAAGGGTTAGTATCCATGACATTATAGTTGTTATGTGAATGGTGAGGAGGAAGCTTTGGACTGGAAAATTAACTGATGGGTTGTGTTCTGTTCAGGTTCTGATCATTTGAGGGATGTTTTCTACACCATGGGCCTCTCTGACCAGGACATTGTCGCCCTCTCTGGCGGTCACACATTGGTTCGTTCCGTTGAAATTTAGTTCTTGAGCTTTGATGATTAGTGATATAGAAATGAATCCATGAACTTGAATTTAGTATAGTCAAGCAGTTCAAGTTTTTGAAGCTAATGATGATTTAACTCGACAGGGTCGGGCACACAAGGAACGATCCGGGTTTGAGGGACCATGGACTTCCAACCCTCTCATCTTCGACAACTCGTATTTCACGTGAGTTAAAACCAGTTTATTTATCAATAGTGCTTGTGAAGAAATGTTGAAAGCTCTAATTCTTTTATGTGAACATGCTTGTTTACGACAGCGAGCTCTTGACCGGGGAGAAAGAAGGTCTTCTGCAGTTGGTATCGGACAAGACACTTCTGTCCGACCCTGTCTTCCGCCCTCTTGTCGAAAAATATGCTGCGGATGAGGATGCTTTCTTTGCTGATTATGCTGAGGCTCACCAGAAGCTTTCTGAGCTCGGGTAAGACTTTTCGAACTCAAGTTTAACGTGTTCTCTTGTCGTCCATCGTGTTGTCCATTGATCGCTCGAGAGATAATAAAGAGGACAAGTTCATAACTTAGTGAAATTTCATTTGCAGATTTGCTGATGCTTGAGCAATGTGAATGGAAAAATGAGGCTGCAGGCTGTTGTTGTTTATGTTAGCTTTGATTTGTCATGAAATGGGTAGGTTGGGTTGGGTTGGGTGGCCCTGTCTTTTTTTGTTGATTTGAATTTTGGATTTTGCCTCATCTCCCAGCCTCTTTGGACTTCAATAAAGTTGCTTCAAATTTTATCATTTTGGTGTACTTTTTAGGCATAAACCAATCAATATCTTGAATGTTTTGAGCCCCAAATGCTTGCAAGTGGGTCAATTTGGCTTGCCTTGGCTTTGATTCTATTTATGGTCAAGATGTTTCGGTATCGACGATGCATCGTTGAGCTAAGGCTCTCCGAACAACTATGACAATGAATGCGTTCTAAATAATGAGAATTCTCTCGGGCTTCCTCCATTGTTAATTTGGTTCTATACTATCTCTAGTGGTTGTATTATGAACTACGACGAGCAAGGGTATTCTAAACAATGGTGACCTCTTTTTAAATGATGGTGGTTTAGAACTCAAAGGTACAATAGTCACGAACAATCTTTAATAGCTTTTGATAGCCCTCGACTAAAGTTCATTTTGTGAAAACTTGATTCTTTAGATGAGCCAAACACCTCCCACTCCATCGATTCTCTCACGTGCGATTCTCGTTCGAAGCCTTTCCACAAGTTCTTCTTCTATGTACTTCTTACTCGATTTTGTTTGAATATCACATCTCGCTTTTATGCTTCCTCTTTTGTGGTCAACTTCTCTTAAACTCATTTTACGATCCCCATAATCCTTTGTTTCTTTCCAACTAAACCTATTTTGGAGTCGAAATATCATAATGTTTCTCCTCGTTTTATCTTTTGGTCTACGAGCTTAAAAGCGTTGAGAAATCCTACCATTGTGTGGGAATCGAAGCCAACGTTCTCAATTTTTTTCTTAAAGAAAAGTATCACATCAAAGGAAATATTATTTTATGCGATGGTTGCGGATTTGGAAAAGCCTATGGGAAGAAATTGGATTATAAAATTTTAAACGTGTTTTTGTTTTTCTCGTCTTGGGCCTACAAAGAACAAAAATTCCAATTTCATTCTTCCAATATAGGATATACACACTTACATGAGCCTCTACACGTGCAAAGGGACCCATTAAGCGAATATCTTATCTTTGTAAGCCATTAACTTGCTTATAGGTGTACACACTCTCGTGCAGCTAAATCACGAAAAGTAATAAAACCTGAAGTCATTCTTACTGGTACGCACGTCCATACAAACATATGAGAAGAAGTAATCCAAATTGATTTAAATGTCCTAAATCAATCATAAACAACTTTAAATATCACTAATTCTCTAAAATAGTAGTTATACTAACCTTCTCTAGCCTTAATTAAGATAGAAATAGGTTAAAATGAGCCAACCGGAATCAAACTCAACTCACTAGGAGCTACATAATTACGTAGAGGACGATCAACAAAGGGAGCTCTTGTAACGACCTAGATCCACTGCTAGCAGATATTGTCCTCTTTGGGCTCTCTTTCAGGCTTCCCTTTAAGGCTTTAAAACTCGTCTGCTAGGAGAAGATTTTCACACCTTTACAAATGGTGTTTTGTTTTCCTCCCCAACCAATGTGGAACATCACAACTCTAGTACGAGTATCAACTATATGACTTAAATAAATGGTAATGATCTTGAAGAGATTAATGGTTTAGAAATTTATTCATGATAATGTTAATTTAAAATTTATTATTTTTTATTTCAATAAAATAATCCAATAATTTTATAATTTAAATAAATAAAACTCGAAGGAAAAAAAAAAAGAAAAAAAAAAAAAGAAACCAATACATTAAATCGATTAAATTAAATGATTAAAAGGATGTTTAAGCAATAGATTAAAAAAAAAGGAATTATGTCCAAATTTTGGAACGAAGACGACGACGGAAGCCGTTGACAAAAGGAAAATGAATTTGGACCGTCGATTAAAGGCGGCTGAAATGTTATCCGTCCGATCCTCCGTGAGAAGCGCGTAAGCCATTTTTCTCCCGCGCGGGCCTTCGTTTCCCTTTCCTAGAATTTACTCCTCACTCTCTCATTTTTCGGTTTGACAAATTCTTCTCTGTATAAATATTCTCCAAATTCTGAACTTCTTCGTCAAACTTTCGGTCTTGGTCTTCATTCTTCATTCTGGGTTCAATTTCTAGACTCAGAATCGAAGAATTCTTTGCAGGAGGTGTTGCAGATTAGAGCGGGGATTCTTTTTTTCGTTGTTCGATTTTTGAGGTCGAAGAATATGGCTGATGTTGGTCAGAACAACACTGGTGATTTTCCTGCTGTTCCTACCCATGGCGGTCAATATGTGCAGTACAATATCTTCGGGAATCCGTTTGAAATCACCTCCAAATATCGTCCGCCTATCATGCCTGTAGGTCGCGGCGCCTACGGAATCGTTTGGTATTTTCATCTGTTTTTGTTGGAATTGTTGGTGATCTTGTTTGGAAACGCCTTTGGATTGAGTTTTTGTCTTATACTTTTTTTTTTTTTTTTTTTTTTTTTTTTTTTGTTGGATTTGGTTTGTTTGTAGTTCGATTTTGAATTCGGAGACCAACGAGATGGTTGCGGTTAAGAAGATTGCCAACGCGTTTGATAATCATATGGATGCGAAGCGGACGCTCCGTGAGATCAAGCTTCTCCGGCATTTGGATCACGAAAATGTGAGAGAGTTTATCCCTGTAGTTGCTATAATTGTTGTTTCGATTAATCCATGCGATTTAGATTTCTTCCGTTTGTGTCTGTGGATTCAATTTGGTGTTCATCTGATTTTGGACGGTGTTTAATCATTAACCGCGCGCAGCGTCGTTGAATTGCAAAATATTGATCGATCAATTCTTTTGTCTAGAATAGTTCTTGGCGGTGATTGACTAATCTCAATAATTTTGTGTTGTTCTTGGTGGCGTGGGTAATCATGATAGAATCCTAGAAAGTTCATTTTGAATCTATTCAATTGTGATGTGCCGGTCTGTTTATGCAATTGAACAGATTATTCTTGGTGATTTGGCCCATAACCTATAGTAGCATTTGGTTCTGCATAATTTTGTTGATTGTGGGAAGTTTATGGGATTTGACTTTTTAGAATTATACTTTACTGGAATTGGAACTACTTTATATGATGGGTATTTTGCTTTCTTTATACTTCCTGATTTGAAGGAAGTTTTTAAATAGTTGTTCTTTAGGGCCACACACTCATATAGATTGTGATTCATTTGATGTAGGTAATAGGCATAAGGGATGTGATTCCTCCACCTCTGCGGAGAGAATTCAGTGATGTCTACATTTCCACTGAACTAATGGACACCGATCTTCACCAAATAATCCGCTCGAACCAAACTTTATCGGAAGAGCATTGTCAGGTAGGACGGCGAGGTCCCTTACTTTTTTCATCATTGATTATGTTAATTGCACCTTTGATTTTTTTTTTCTTCTTCAACTATTCCTCTTGTAATATAAGATTTGGCATGCTTTGCAGTATTTCCTGTATCAGATTCTCCGAGGACTTAAATACATACATTCTGCAAATGTCATTCATCGGGACTTGAAACCGAGCAATCTACTGCTTAATGCGAACTGTGATCTTAAAATTTGTGACTTTGGTCTTGCTCGTCCAACTTCGGAAAATGAAAGCATGACAGAATATGTTGTTACAAGATGGTATAGGGCACCTGAGTTACTATTGAACTCTGATTATACAGCTGCTATTGATATATGGTCTGTTGGTTGCATCTATTTGGAGCTTATGAACAGAAGGCCTCTATTTCCAGGCAGGGATCATGTGCATCAGATGCGTTTACTGACTGAGGTAAAACAATCTATACAGAGTTTATGCAGTTTTTTGGTTATAGACTATCCAATTTTGACTATTAAAGATTTAGCTGATGTGAAAATGTTCCAGAGAATTTTTGTTCCTGGACAGTTCATGTGATGTCTCGTAATATGATCATTCTAAGTTTATAATCTGAATTTTGTTGACTATGACACTCTGTCAAAGATAATTTCTTGGTTCTGTTTTGATAGTTTTCATCAGTTTCCATTTGGGATATTGAGTTTGGCCAATGATTGTCAAGTTCTATTTTTCCACTAAAAAAAGCTAATGTTCTTTCATTTGTTCTGAAATTGATTGCCTTCTCCTTGTATCATTTTAATTATCAGCTTCTTGGCACACCAACCGAATCGGATCTTGGTTTTATTCGAAACGAAGACTCGAAAAGATATCTTCGGCAGCTACCTCCACATCCTCGTCAGCCATTAGCAACAGTTTTCCCTCATGTTCATCCTTTGGCAATTGATCTTGTGGATAAAATGTTGACGTTTGATCCAACCAGGAGAATTACTGGTAAATATTTATCAAATCTCAATTCTTTAATCATTCGATGGTTTGAATGAATTAATTGCTCGTGAGATACAATGTTAATGATAGTTTAGTCATTAGAATGTGTGGTTTAGTCATTGCAATTTTCTTTCAAGGTACAAACTATATCATGGATTGGTTCAATGTTCAAAGTTGATAATTCACATTGCCATTTGAGGCCATGTGTTTAAACTTTAGCATTACGTTTCTAAAATACAATGCCTTGCAAATTTTTTCATTCTAAATATTATAAGATTGATTGTTGTCATTTGGGATTTGTGATATGCATGTGCTATCATTTCTCCCCCCATTTCCTCGCTGTTGCTGGCCATACTCTTCATGTTCAGAATAGATGGCTGTTGAAATAGTTTCCCTTTTCACATCATTCCTTGGTTTAACTTTACAAATTTTGTTTTGAACAGTTGAAGATGCGTTGGCACATCCATACCTAGAGAGACTGCACGACGTAGCCGATGAGCCAGTTTGCCCCGAGCCATTCTCGTTCGAATTTGAGCAACAATACCTGGATGAAGAGCAGATGAAGGAGATGATTTACAGAGAAGCATTGGCACTCAATCCAGAATTTGCATGACCATAAATGTACACGTCGTCTTCCTGAGCAACTGCAGCGACTTTGCAAATATGGAATAACACGCGACAAAAGGATCAGGTTGGTATACGAAAACGAAACCACATTAATTAAGCTTAGGATATGTTTGAGAGTGATTTTGGAATGACCCAAACCAGTTTCATCATGTCCAAAATTTACTAAAAAGAACATGACAAAAGTGATTTTGATCCTTCCAAAATCACTCCTAAACATGTTCTTCGCCTGTTAAATTAGCTAACTTATCTGTTTCATTCCTCACTATCACTACCCATCCGTCCCTTAAAGAAAACTCAGTAAGAGTTACCTTTTTTTTACTTCCACGGAATTTGTTAGTTTTTTTTTTTTTTTTTTTTTTTTTTGCTCCACGTTTGATCGTTTGAGTTGTGCTTATGTTGTTTTCTTAGTATTTATTTGTGTTTGTAACGTCGAATCTGTATTATGTATAGCAAACTAAATTAAATGCAAACTCAATTAATGAAAGTTCTATTCATAATGTATTCTCATTGCCAGCATTTTAAGAATAGGATGTGTTTGATTTTAGTCCCTACATTCATTTTTGTCAAATTATTGATTTGGTGCCTATGATAATAATACAATTAATTTGTCACAAAAAGTTAGGTGCAGTGTCAAATGAAGCTGATGTAGACTGATATGATATTTTTCATGTAAATAAAAATCTTAAAGCATGTCTGTTTATATCCTATTTTATTTATCATATGATTCAATGCGTGTAGGGTTAAATTAATATGTTTATAAAAGAATAGGGCCTCGAATATAAAAATATCAAAGACCCAAATCTTTAAATATATTAATTTTTAAGTTGGATAAAAAAAATTAAACTTTTTAGTGGATAAAAAGACAATTATGAGATATAATCAATTTGTAATTTAGTAAAAAAAAGAATATATATATATATGAATGGATAAGATTAGGTGTTATCTCTTATTTATTTATTTATATTATGTCATACATCTTATTTAAGATTACATAGATTAGGTGGGTCAACTCAAATAGGCTATCACCATCAACCAAAAAAAATATCAATATTGGTATTTATTTATTATTTTCATAGATAAATTATTTGTCCTCTACCAATAATTCACAAAATAAACTAATTATTTTAGGCTTATGGTTTCCATTAATATTATTCAATGAATCTTAAAGCTTTCAGAAATTAAGTAATTAATACAATTCATAAAATAAATTAGGTATACCTTTTTTGATTATCAACTATTAATCTAATAATAATATAAAGTGATTAACTTCTTCACGTATTTTATTTGTACACGATTTTATTTTTAATTGCATAAATCTATAAGTGGTTCTCGGTAGCTCTGGCAAGAAATTGAGCTTGCTCAATTCGTTTATTCAGTATAGACCTTATGAAGTCCTTTGTCGATTCTATGCCCGAGTTCTTTCTTTATATCTTGTTCAACTCTTATTTCCCTTCTTTTGGTTCGGTCATCTTTAGTTTTTAGTAAACATCTTATCTTCATAAGAAATTACCATTGATTAAGCCTTACAATTTACCCACCATAGGGCCGTTGGGACAACCATAGTCCTATCGTACTGATTATGAAAGGGATCGTTTGTTGTGGTTGGCTTTGTCCTCTATAGTTTCCTTCACTTAGGTGCAAGCTTGAGACACGTATAGGAAGAGTCTAGATGACCTCAGTCGATATGGTTATATGAACTCTTATCACATGATATAACTTGTCCTCAGTCGATCTCTTACCTTTTTTAACGAAACTATTGATCTACTCATTTTTCTAGTTTAATACAAAAGAAAAGTTTTCTAACTCTTTCTTAGTCATCCTATTCTTAAGATCGAAAATGAAGGTACAAATTGTTGATATAGATAGTAACTTTCAATTTTTTTAAGTATTTTTTAATCATTCTATTCTCATGATTGCTCTCATTCAAATGTGATCTCTGTTCATTAATGTACTTGATAGTGTTTATAAACTTATAATAATAATAATAATAATACACAACTATTTTAATTACATAGTCAAAATAAATTCTCCATTAAATATTTACAAGCCTTGAATACTTCTTTTAATTACGTAATCCTATAATTATTGCATGCAAATTATGATTATATCTTAATTAAACTGAGACAGAAAATAATAATAATAATTATTATTATAATTAAACTATCATTAAGGTTTGGCCAAAAAAGAAAAAAAAAAAAAAAGAAACAACGTTCTTCTATTATCAATCTTTTCAAATATGTGTTTATTAATGTAATTTCATCATATAATAACTTTTTTTTTAATATTAAATTTATAATAACAACGTTAAATAATTTTAAAACATAATTATTTAAACAAATAAACCAATTATAATACGTACTTTAATTTTCATATATTTATTTAACTTTTAATTACTTTTAAACTCCATAGGTATGGAAACAGTGACAGAAAGCAACATTACAATGGGGGTAAAACAGTCATTTCGTAAGAGGACACGTGTTGAAATTTCATTGGAAATGCTGCTCAAACTCCGCTGTCGACGGCCATCGTGATATTGTGGAAAAAAAGTAAAGCCATCGTTTACCAAAGAGAACATAGAAACAGAGAGAGAAGAATATCTCGAACATTTCGCGAAGTTCTTCACAGAGCTAGAGAGAGATTGTTCTTCCCGTCTTCCGTTCCTCTCCCTAGATCTTCTGATTCACTTTCCCTACTCAAGCTTCAGCCATGGTGAGCCTCTTTTTCACCGATTCTTCTTCATTTGCTGATTTCTTTATCTTTTGCTTTTTCGTATTTTTTTTTCTTGATTTATAGTCTGTTTCTGTTCTTCTTGCTCTATCTTGATCTGTGATGCCTGGTAGATTTGATTTTCCGGGCCTGCGGGGTGTGGATCTGTATTATTCTATTTCTCTGATCCAGATCGTTTTAGTTTTCTTTTGTCCGATTTGCGCTGGATCGGTTTTGAATGATTTAGATTTCGTTTAGGATTGATTTCAGTAACATCGAAAATACTCGGAAATAGTTCGTTTCCTTGGATGTGATCGGGATTTTACTGATTGACGCCGTTCCTTAGTCATCCGAAATTGATAATTTATAATTTTCTTTAGTTTGGTGTTTTCTTAGTGATTGAGATGATGTTTGGTGGTTGGTGGAAAGATGGCGATATTTTGCGTGTACTATCAGAATGGTAATATTGTGAAGTAGATCGAGTGCATGTGCTTGTTGAATATGGGGCCAATGATAATTGGTTGGCGGCAGCATAGTCAGTGGACCAAAGAAGCCCCCAACGGCCGAGGATAAATATAGGGAAGAATTGGAAATAAATTGGTTTTTGATATTTTTATTGTGATGCCCACTTTCAATTTTCAATATTACAGCAAATCTCGAATGCTATAACCATCTTTTGAGAATCAAAATGTTATGCAATAGCCAATTGGCAACTCATCGATACCAACCAATGAATGTTATCTCTCATTGCGGAGAATTTGTGAAGAAGAAGAATAGACTCTAAAAGGACCATGTGGAGATCATAATGATAATGGTGATGATCATGCCTCGCATGACATTCGGGGTCCCATATTGATTGGAGAAGGGAATGAGTGCTAGCAAGGATGCTGGATCACAAAGGGCGTGGATTGTGAGATCCCATATCGGTTGAGGAGAAGAACGAAACATTTTTTATAAGGGTGTGGAAATCTCTGCCTAACATGCACGTTTTAAAAACCTCGAGGGGAAGCTCGAAAAGAAAACTCAAAGAGGACAATATCTGCTAGCGGTGGGCTTGGTCGTTACGATAACCTTTATAAGTATTTGATTTTTCCTATGCCTAGTGTTCACATCTTTGAATTCTTTCCTCTTAAGCTGTGTTATCATTTTCTTCCAAATTATCTTTCAGGCTAATGCGGCATCCGGTATGGCTGTACATGATGAATGTAAGCTTAAGTTCTTAGAGCTGAAAACCAAGAGAACTTACAGATACATTGTATATAAGATTGAAGAGAAGCAAAAGCAAGTGATTGTGGAAAAAGTTGGCGAGCCAAGTCAAAGCTATGAAGATTTCACAGCTTGTCTTCCTGCTGATGAATGCCGATACGCGGTTTATGATTTTGACTTCCTCACTAAAGAGAATGTCCAGAAGAGCAGAATTTTCTTCATTGCTTGGTAATGTTACGATCAAAAAAGAAAAAAAAAAAAAAAACGTGTAGTTAGTTCTATCACTAATCATCACCATATTCTTTTGTTGTTGCAAAGGTCTCCGGACATATCAAAGGTAAGAAGCAAGATGATCTATGCAAGTTCAAAGGACAAGTTCAGGAGAGAATTGGATGGCATTCAAATTGAGCTGCAAGCTACTGACCCAACTGAAATGGGTCTCGATGTTTTCAACAGCCGGGCTAAATAAGAAGCCTCCTCCTGGTTATGAATTTCTTGTGGTGTCTGTTTTACATTGTGAAGTGATGATGTTATTCATTTCTGGGTTTATGAATGTGCTTTGGTTGATTACATATTGGGTTGCTTTGAGTTTTGTCATGTAGAATTATGTCCATCTGGAACAACAAATCTTCGGTCATTCCCCCACCACACCACCTTATATTGTATGATTTATCGTGTGCAATTAATGCAATATCTCCCTATGTAATGCTACATGATTTTCATCTTGTGTCATGCCAAGAACATGGGAGATGATGTTTGACCATGTTTAGCTCCGAGGATACTAATGAGTTGCTGTTTTCAATGTCAATTTCACTGTTTCTGAGCAGCAGCATGGGCTTTATAACCAAGTTGGCTCAATTCTCATCTGGTTGGTTCTCTACTTTAATCTTTGTTTTCAATTATTTGCAGAATTTAGATCTCATTAACATTTTTGCATTGGTAAGCTAGAAGGATCCATAATGTTTCTCTGTTGATCTGTTTAGTGGAAGCATAAGGTTCTCAGTATCTTCATGCGAGACCTGGCTAAATTTGTTGGCTATTGGGCAATAGTTTTTTTTTTTTTTTTTTTTTTTTTTTTTTTTTTCATTTTTTTTTTTCATTTTTCCAGCTGCTTTTCCTGAAATCATTACTCTAAATTCTCTGGTGCTCTATCCTAGACCACAATTATATAGCTATTTTTTCAAATATGAAAGTACCCTCTCGGTAGATCTACACGTTTTAGGTTATCTAGACTTTCGTTAAATAATTCATGTGTAAGAGTACAATAGGGAGACCTACATTTTTAACTCTCAGTATAAATGATGTATCAATTTTAATTCATGTAGTCCAACTCCATAATTGTACAAATATTTTTCACTTTGTTGGTCGGGCAAACCAAGGAAACTAAAGCTTCCCAGATTAGATTAAATTTGTAATTTAATTTTTTTAAAAATAAAAAAGACGGTAAAAGGAAAATTTATTTAAAGAATATTGAATGGAAAAAAATGTCAGAATCGGTCTTGTTCGTAATCACCACCACAATTACAATCATTAAACTTGATGATCTATAGAAATAAATAGAAAGATGCATTTTCGGGAGAGCTTTGAGTTCGAGTGACATTTCACCCTTAATTACAACTCATCCGTTGATTTTTTAACATCAATCGGTTCCGAGCTCTACTTAGTTTCACCCAAACCAATTTTAATTAATTTCGGAGAGTATATTTCTCTAATCTAATTAATTTAACCTAAAAAAAAATCCATAAATTAGAAAGATAAAAAGTAAATTTTAAGGATAAGAATATTTGTAAATATTTTTTAAAAGTCATAAATTAGAAAGATAAAAGTAAATTTTAAGGATAAGAATATTTGTAAATATTTTTTAAAAGTGTTATTGTTTATTTTAAATATTTTTGAGAGAATAATGGTATTTTAAAATTTTTAAAATTTTTGTATATTATTGATTATTATTATTATTATTATTATTATTATGTTATTAGCGGACATCGAATTTTGGTAATTGGCTTCTCTCTCGCGCTTTTCATCACATCACAGCGTTCGATTGAGAAACCCTAGAATTCTCTTTCCTCTCTGTTTCCCTGAGCCACGACCACCACTCCTCCGCCATCACCATGGTCGACCCTCTTGACACCAGCTTAGATGATATCATCAAGAACAACAAGAAATCCGGATCCTCAAACTTCAGGGGCCGCGGCGGTGCTTCTTCTGGACCAGCTCCCTCTCGCCGCTTTAACAATCGCGGTCTTAATAGAGCAGCGCCCTATTCTAGAGCCAAGGTGAAGGAATTTGAGTTTTAAACATCCCGCTTTCGCTCAATCTTACTTTACCAACACCACTCTCTTACTCTATTACTACTACTACTACTACTGCTGCCACTACTACTAATACAAGTGTTTCTCGTGGGGGTTTAGGCGCCTGAGACGCCTTGGTCACACGACTTGTTTGTAGATCATGGTGTGGCGTATCCTTCACACCCTGCACGGGCCTCTACTATTGAAACTGGCACGAAGCTTTATGTTTCGAATTTGGATTATGGTGTTTCCAACGAGGATATCAAGGTATTTCAATTTTGGATTTGTGGATTGGAACATAAGAGTGTTCTCTTTTTTTTTTTTTTTGGTGTCACTAAGACTTGGTTACATTTATATATGCAGGAACTTTTTTCTGAAGTTGGCGATCTTAAACGGTATTCTATAAATTATGATAAAAGTGGGAGATCAAAGGTATGTTTAAAGTGTGTCCTACACAAGGGCTCTTTTGTTTATTAACCATATTTTCACGTTGTAATTTTTATTCCTCGTAGGGAACAGCAGAAGTAGTTTTTTCGCGACAAGCAGATGCTCTAGCTGCTATAAAGAGATACAACAATGTTCAGCTAGACGGGAAGCCCATGAAGTTGGAGATTGTGGGAGCAAACATCGTGACGCCTGTTCTACCTGCTCCTTCAAATCCCAATTTTGGGAACTCAAGTGGATTTCTTAGAGGGTATATATATATTTTTTTCAATTCATTTGTTCTTATTTCTAATTTTCGATCTGCTTTTACGAGCGCAGTCATGTATTACTGCAGCTAATGGTATGTGGTCCGGAGTGGATGTAACTTTTTTCTTTACAATACCTTTGCCAGGCAATGTTTCAAGTACCTGTTTTTAGAGTTATATTAGGTTTTATTATGGATTTTTAACTTTTTCTTGTTGTTCTGATTTAGTCCATAGTTTAAATATATTTCATTGATTTGCAACATGTTCACTAGGAGCTTTGAAAAGGTCAAACATGCAAATATACAATCTCAACATTTTTTATTGAACATGTGTGGACAAATGAGGTGATATGGAGGAAAAATAAAGCTAGATGGAGAATTAAGTTGTAATCATGATATTGTTAATTTTGTTTGTGATAACAACTTAAATTGTATTCATGGTATTCACCATGTTAATAGGTGCATTTGCATCCAACACTTCTATTTCTCAAATTGGAATTATACTGCATGCAATTATCTGCCTCCTAATATTTATACCATTATTCTTTTTAATTATTGTGGGTTTCTTAAATCTGACCATCTTATTCACCAACTGGGCTAATTTTATTAAAAATCATCTGAACTTACTTAATTTGGTGTTGAAATGGTGGTTATTTGTGTAATTATGATGATTTTTGGATGTCATTTTTATGTGGGGTATGTTTCGAATAGTAGACTATTGTTGGATACATTTTTTAAAGTTTTATTTTTTCCTTTTTAGGGATCAATTTATACATCCTTTGCGAATAATTACCGTCTTGTGTTTTGATCGTATGAATCCAGAAGTTTTGATATTTAAGTTTTCCCATGATGGTGGTGTATTATATAAGCAAAAAAGAAAAATGTTAATGAAGCCTGCCTCTTGAATAGTTATGGTAACCTTGTTGTGTGCATGATCACACATTTGCTACTGTAGATTTCAATTTCATGGATTTCTCTGTCCTTGCTAGTGTAGATTTCAATTTCGTGGATTATTCTGTCCCTTCTATGTTTTAGGTGTTGCTAAAGTATGAAGCTAGTAATTATGTTTTAAATCTCTATAAATGCAATGTTACATCAAACTTTTTTCATCTGATTTGATAGCTATTATTGGTTCTCTTAATCAAAATGCATTTCATTAAATTTTTGTTTGGTTTTAGCAGTGGACGTGCACTGGGCCGAAACCGGGGTGGTGGACGAGGTCGTGGTCCTGGAAGAGGAGGGCGTGGACGTGGCAATGGCAGAGGTGGTGGTGACAAATTATCGGCTGAAGATCTAGATGCTGATTTGGAGAAGTACCATGAAGAAGCAATGCAGATCAATTAAATCATTTGGTGTCATTTTCTGGGGCTTGATATCCATAACTTCGTTAGGTGCTTGGTGATAAATGTGATGAGGACATCGTTTTCTGTTTTGCGAGTCATATCAAGAAGCCTTGACCTTGAGAGAACCGCTAGACCTTGCTATGATGTGGAGTTTGAGCTTGAATTGTTGTTTGTTGCAGTATACTATAAAGAGGTGTTAACTAATGCTTGAATGTAATCTCATGTTATCTATTTTGATTTGCTCCAATCTCATTTATTTTCTATGAAAGTTGAACTGGGACTGGGAAAGTCGTTCACACTCCTTGTCCACATGGAAGATTTGGGTGCATGACATGGGAAGTATTGGTCCTCACAAAACCAACCACATCTTCTGGTGTCAAGAGGCCAAACTTCTGGTACACCGTTTCTAAATCATAATATTTCCTTGTTAGAATGGTAGAACTTCTGGTACAATGTACTCTTTTATATAATACTTTTTAGGCTCTGACTGCAGAATTTCTGCTTTATTGCTTTGCAGTGATTGGTTTTATGAATTAAAAGTAATGTGTTAAGATCTTCTACTTATTGGCATGGAGGGATAGAGTGTGTGGACATGATTACCAAGTAAGTGTTCTGGAGTTGGCAATGACTTTCGCGGCCCCTGAACCATAGAATTAGAATTGGTATGCATGTAGAAATCATTGAAGCTTTTACTTCTGTTTCAGCATTGTTTATGGCTTTTACTTTTCTGTGGTTGTACCCTCTTTTGTGCATATTTTGTATGAGAGCACTACAGACATTTGCATTCTATGATTAGAAAGCAAGGCATATATCCTTCTATAATTTCGGCATACTAGAATTTTGAGTTTCTTTTCTGTTCATGTCAATTTTAATTTTAAAATATTTGAAAACTCAGGTGAAGTTGGTCAGAGTAGTGTGACCAACATTGATGCTGAGATATGTTTTAGTGATTTTGCTTCTACATTATTGTTATTATTCAGTTTGTAGATTTTCACTTTTGTTTGAACTTTTTTGAAGTTCAAATTTAGTTTGTTCACATTTGATGAAGAAATTAAGACTGATTTAGAGTACTTATCTAAGTTTAGAGTTGAATTTGATTCAATTGAAAGTTAATCTAGAGTTGATTCACTGAGTCAAAAGCATAGTAGGGGGTAGGCAATGAATTTATCTCAAACCTTTTGCAATGACATTTGAGCTTTACATCTTTCCTCATATTGCAAATCTTTTCATGTGTGGATGAGTTGGAAGCTTCCTTTACACATGGAGAAATGAAAGTCTTGGAAGCCATTGATTGCCGAAGTTTTTATGCGGAATGATAGAGCTTTGTAGGAAAGTGGGTCATGTGAGAATCATGGAGCTTGTAACATCTTCAAACAAAGCTCATCTTCTTCACCCTCTCTCTAGGTTACCAAATCTTTTTGAAGGTTGAGGAATGTGTGTTTGGGGTTCGTAGGAGGTGGGTCCCAAGGGATGTGTTCCTTCTTTTTACCTTTAAAATGATTAGAAGTGGATTTTTGTACCGCTTACAGATTCTTTAGGTAGCTAGAATTCTGATATTTATGCCTGCTGAGCGACTGGTTAGCAGTCCTTTTATACAAGTATCAAGTGTTTGACATAGCTAGCTAAATGAAGATATTCATTTGGTATCCAATGAGTCTTGTTATAAATAATTTCTTTGATTTTTATTTTATTTTATTATTATTATTATTTTTTTTTTTTAGTTTCAATTCATACAAAGATTTGAGGGAATAATTTATTCATATAAATGACAAAATGGATCTTTGCGATGTTTCACAAAACTTATTTCTGCCTAGATAATATGATCGTAATCCTGCATTGGACTGATTTCAGTCTACAGCAATTTAACCTTTCGGATGTAAATAGGTGTTTGTTTGGTTCTTTCTCTTTCCTTCACCTATTAGCTCTTGTTTTAATCTAAGCTGATTTTTCTCCAGCACCTTCAAGTGTTGAAAGGAAAAACGAAACGAAAGAAGAATTAGACTAGACAGTGAAAGAAACGAAACGAAAGAAGAATTAGACTAGACAGTGAAAGAATCGCCCTTAACTTTAAGCTATGTCATTCTAAGGTCAACGGAAGGATCTTATCAACGTCCATCGCACTTAACTTTAAGGCTATGCCATTCTAAGGTACTGCTAAACGGAAGGATCTTATCAACGTCCTTGATACTTTGGAGCTCAATAATTTTGGTATTCGAGCCTCACATCACGGCTATAAAGCTTTAAATTACAGGCATAGAATGTCTAGAATTGCATAGGTATACTTTTTTCTTAAAATTTGTTATTGCCAATGTAAAATGCAAATAGTAAATTAATTATTAATATAATAGGATGAAATTCCTCATTTTATTCAAAATTAATATCAATTTGTGTAATTTTCATTTAAAAAATTGTTAACCTGTAAAATCATAGTTGTATGTTATTCAATAACAATTATTGAAATTTCACATTATTACCTTAAATTTGGAAATTTTTGTCTCAACTGTCCCAATTTCGTCTCATAAATCAATAATTCCACAATCATTAAATGCTGCTTGGTGCCGATCACATCTTCATATTTTCAATACGTTTTACAACTAATCACAGATCAACAGTACAGAATTTTAACTAGATCAAACATATATGTTTTCATATTCATTCTTACTTGAAAATAAGATATTTATTTAACCAGTAGCAGTCCCCAAAGCCAACTATTCTAGTAAATCTCAACACCACCAAGGTTCGGAGCCCCTACAATATTTCACCCAAAACAAAGGGGTAGTGTTCCATTGAATCAAAGTAATGTGCTTTTACTTCTGTTTAGCTGTAGTTGACACATCAATGAAGCTGGAATGAAAGACATCACGATGGTTTTGAAGGAGTAAAAGATATCAATACACAGCCCCCAACAGAAAGTGGGGGCCGTTGGGGGCAGCATGACCCGAGGGGAAAACATGTCTTTGTGTACATATACAAACTTGGTTTCTGTGCCTAGTAAGACTTGTGCTGTTTTGGATTCTCAAATCTAGAAAACACCAGCCGAAACAAGGAGAAAAATACTGCCCTTATACATGATATTACGAAGTTCCAACAAGATGAAGGCCAGTACCATGGATACAACAATCTGAAAAATAGGCTTATTAGATGCCTAGGATATCGTCCCACCTGTACCAAAAATCCTTCATCAAATTTTTTTCGATTTTCTCAGCATAATAATGCTGAAGTGTGATTACAAAGTACTTCTAAAATAAGGAGGTGTTCTAATCTCGAGTATTTTTACGGTTTCCATGTCTAGTTACCGGGATGGAGAATAGTTTAACCGACATTCTTTTTTGGTTAATATTTCATGATTCATATAACACCAGGCGTCAGATGAAGGGTTGGAGAAACATTGAAGTTATCAAGGTTAAAACTATAAAAGAGCATGCTTAGAAGTTGTTAATTGTGCAATGAGTTTTGGGCCATTCAAACTTACCGGGAAGAGAAAATCCAGAGCGTCCCATGCAGCATGTCGAACAGCTCTGGTAGGATACATGGGGCCACCGGGAGAGGTGAAGCTATACAAACAAGTTTTTAGCCTTGTACTTGTGGTCATTCTGAGTTCCAAGCCTATATAAATTAATGACGTTGATTAGAACAATTACGATAAGAAATGTTGACCAGGAATGATGTTAGCCAATTACCTTGGAGAACAGTCAGGTGTGAAAGATAATGCAGCAGTACTGGTTCCACCTTCAACTTTTGAATCTGACCAATGCATATGTATATAATCATAATAGTAGCAAAACAAGCTATTTCATGATACAAAAGTACTAAAGAAACTTAAATACATGTTCATCTAAATATTTGTTTAGACAAAAAGACTTGACAATAGAATTTTGGTGCGACAATACATGTCAATACCTGATCAGTAAGTTCAATCACAAACAAGTCAGCTGGACCACCAACTAGTATGGCATTCGGGAAAGGGGGAAATTGCTTTAAAAACCTCTCGAGCTTATCATCTGAAGCACAACGGATTATTATATACAGATGGGCACCCAAGTAACAAAATCTTAGTGGGTAAAAAGTCACCTTAAAAATTGGAATTGTTTTTCCAAATGGCATTTATAAGCTCACCTGAATCATATAAAATTAAGAACCGTGAAAGTAAAAGAAAAAGATCTCTTTGAACCTGCCTTGGAGAAAAAAGAAAAACGAGAAAAAGAGGGGGCGAGGAGAAGAAAGAAAGGAGTCAATAACAAAACAATATTCAACAAAAACAAAATAATTCTCTTGAAAACAGTCGCATTAATGGCACTACCTGAATTGTTGTAAAACGTTTTAGATTATAATAAATAACTTTTATCATGCAAAATTAAGTATAAACTTTAAACTCTAACCTGTATGGGAATTTTGTTCAATCTGACAGGTTGAAATGCAACTTCTTCAAGAAGGTACTGAACATTGATATGAAGGGGGGTTAGCACAAATTACTGAACACAGGGCATCAAAAGAAGGGCAAAGAAAAAAAAAAAAAAAAAAAAAAATTCTAGACCAAACTCTTACATGAAAGAGAGATTTAAATCGACAAGTGTTGGCCTGAATATCAAGCCTGAATCAGCATACAAAGGTCATTACGATGATACCAAAATATCGTTTTCATTGCATGTTTAAAATGAGGAACATAAAAGATGAAGTCAGCAGCTGTATGGAATGAAATACTCATGTATATGATGCTAATTCCAGTTTGGAAGTTTCAATTCCTCAATGGGATAACTCATGATCAGATGCTCCTAACAGTCATTAATCACAATGAAGCGAATGCCCTCTCCATCAATGCGAGAGAGACCCTAACATAACGGGTGCAGTTGTTCATGGGTTAAAGTGTCTGAACTGGAAATGGATCTCATTTGTGCATGATTAGTACTCATACATGAATAGAAACAACTCTTTATGTTCAAAAGGAAAATTGGAAGCTAAAGAAATGCCATGCCAATGTAAATTAGCAAAAACAACGGGCAGTCGAGTCAAGATAAAATGTGTGTCCAACATGTATTGAACACACTGACATTCTAACGTTAAGCACAATTGACATACATTGGATACTCTAGTGCATTTGTACGAGCCCCATATTTGTTGAACACATGTCAAAACATTATAGACAAATATGGACACTCCTGAATATATCTCAAATAATTATTGGACACCAAGTGTATGAACTTTTATCTATCTACTTCTAGAAATTGATGGACATAAAATGGAAGTATAAAAAATAATAAAAATTAAGAGTGAAAAGTATCAAACTTGTTTCTACGAACATGTAATAAATATAAATGCATAGGTACTTTTTAAATTTCATGTCAAGATATTAAATCATTTAGGAAAAAGATAAGTTGGTCTCAATTTCTTCAAATATTTTGAAACACGGTATATTGTCTCATAAGAGATAGCAACTAATTTTTTGTCATCTTAATCTGTTTTAATGTGTCAAATGTTTTGATAAAACTGTATAGTGTAGGCAACTAATTTTTCAACTTCTTTTACATTATCTTTCAAGTGAAATATAAACTAAAATAAATTTGCAACATGAGAATCAACCATTGGTACGTATCAGAACCATATATCCTACAAGATATATATATATCAACAGAGAAGTGTAAATGTCTTGCATCCATGCTTCTTTTAATCTAACATTGAAATACCATGAACGATTAAGAACGCTTGCTAAAAAACTTAATAGTACGTTTTATCAGCAACTCTGTACTTAGCCAACAAAGCATAATATATTGTAAGACAGGCTTTGGTGCCACCGTGCAAGACAAAAGTAAGAATAATGAAAAAGCGAGAAACTTCGCATGATTGTGATCTATATCAAGATCACATGATGTATAAAACAGGTATTTGCAACAAATTGCTAAATCCATACCAGAAGATATTTGTGGCACCTTGAACAAGAGCTGCTGAGTTACGGAGATGAACTTCATCTGAATTGTCAATTTCTATTTCAAATAGCTGCAAGATGGATCAGCATCAGTCACCAAATCTTTCTAATAAAATAGAAGAAAAAGAAGAAGATAGCTACATGAGCAAACATGTTTAGACAAATTTCAAAACCAATTGAAGATAGAACAAGTTTTACGTGACAATAATAATACAACGAGAATTCATTTAAACAGAATAGTTAGTTATAGAAACAAGGGAATCCAGATGGAGGGTAACTTCTTAAATAAATTTGAGGTGAAAACCACAAGAAAATGCCAAGAAAATATCAAATTATTTCACTATGAAATAAAAAAAAAGAAACGGAAATGGAAAATCACATCTGCGTAAAGAAAAGGCATGGTGCAAATTCACCCACCCATTTGTGGAATAAGAGGGTGAAAATATGACATGTAAATGACTGGCTCCACAGTTTGACAATCAAATCAAGGATTGGTTTCCCGCTTTCTGGCACCTGAACATAATAATCAGCAAGAACATCGTAAAAGCATAATGGACCATCCATTCCATTCTCCATGGGTGCAATCGCATCTTCCTCCCTGCTGAGAATTATTTCTGCTTTATAAAGCAGAATATGAGTGTCTAGTGCTCTAGCAGTACGTAATACCATCAAGACATGATGTCATTGTTAAACAATATAAGAAGATACAACCAGAACAAGCTTTGACAAACTAGATAGAAGTCTTTAATAAATCAGCTCTAATAGAGTGATTCTCTATTTCATTAAAGGAGAAAGAAAAGATTTATGTATATATTATTTTGTAAGAAAATACTGATGATTGTACTAGGATAAAGTAAGTCAATACACATTCTATCCCAACAAGCATGAGATAATTTAATTTAAAAAAAGCCAATAGCAGGTACATAACTTTTACAAAAATAAATCAGCAGGCGCTCTTAGAAATTATGAGAAACTTACAGGACCAAAACACTCTTCCACATACGGTTCTATGTACTATTGTCAAATAGAAGATGTTGCATTACCACAACTCACCTTTGGCTCGGTCATCTACTTCTAATGCTACATCAGCAAACAATTCTTGCAGCACATCTCGCCTCTGGGATGAAGAAGCTAATGCCTACATTTAACAAATAAAATAAAATAAATCCTAAACATAATGATAGTTTCCAATTCACTACAGGAAAAACACCATATAGTATAAGCAAGGAGAATCCTTATCTCAGCCTTCCCCTACACTCTCTACTCACCCTTCACAAATTACATAAATCCAATGTCCAGCCAAACGCATATACTCCCTTCTAGAGCATAATACTTCCTTTGAAGGTCGCACAATTTCCCTTTTCACCCTTCCTTTTACAAATACAATGAGAGGAAGGCCCAACATTTCACCCCCGAAAAATTGAGTACAAACATTTCACCCTCGAGTGTGGACCTCAGTATCAGACCCTTCTTCAGTAATGCCACACTCCCAAAACATGTTTTGTCTCAAGGTTTCATTCTAAGTTGGCATCTAGGGAACCAAACAATTGTTAAACCAAAATGCCCAATCCTGTTAAGGAAACCTCATGTATGGTGGACTTAGCAGGTAGAGGTAACCAATAGGTATCTTACCAAATTCATACAAACAGCTAGTGGGGACGAAAACCTCCTGAGGAAAGCTTTGCTTTCACCTTTGGAGCAAAGGAGAACAGTATATACAGTGTTTCAAATAGACAAAATCATCCACTAGGGAATCAACCTCTCCAGGTTTCATGTCCACTATGTGCTTCATGTTGAACTATGCTTCTAATAAATAAGCCTCAAGTTCAAGAAAAGTGTGGTGCCAATCTTATAGTAGTTGATCTTGAACTATGCTTGGACTAAATTAGTAGTACAGTTTACTGTACGACTAAGGAAGTTGGTGGTCACCCATATTCTTCCATTAAAAAAAAATGGATTGTGATATTACACCTTGCCACCCAAAAAAGCCACCATTCAGTTAGTCATAGCAGAAACAACGGAGATAACTTCAGATTGGCCATTCAATTAGAAACATCATACTTCTACGGAATTGATAATTGGACCCCAAATATAAATAAAACTTCTAAGTCCCAAGGCTTTATGCATTTTTCGGATCAAAGGAGGCTAGCACCATTATGAGAGTACACTCAAGTTTGAAATCGTAATATAAAAAAAAATAAAAATAAAAAATATGTTAAAAAAGTTCAGAAGTTCTCTTTCGTATTTAATCCTAATTATCATGAGTTTGGGGAGTTCGAAACGCAAATACATCATGAGTTGTGCCTCCGTGAGAAAGCACACAAGCGTAAATTTTCCAATACATGGCCAACAATGCCATTTCTTCAAACCCATATTTCTTGATATCTACTATGTTCATCAGATCACATTTCCTTTCATTCCCAATTTATCAATGCCATCTTATAAACCTGCCTTCTCATTTACATTCTTCTTCATCAAAGTAGCCTATATCAACTAAGTTATCGTAGTCGATAGGTTCCAGTTCATTAAAAGGAAACAATATCAAAAATAAGCAAAGAGAAGATTACCTCAGCCTTCCCTTGCACTCTCTACCCACCCCTTCCACCAATCACACAATTCCAATTCCCTGCCAAATGCACACTTTACCCTTGCAATAGTGTACTCTCTCCTCAAACAAACAAACCTTCGAACAATTCCCCTTTTCACCGCTCTTTACCAAGTTAGTACAACGAGAAGAACAAATGCCACTTGAATTCACAGGCTCGAAAAAACCGGATTCTGTCGCAATTGCAGAACTAATTCTAAATAAATTAATCCAGAAGTTAGCAGATCAGTCAACGAATCAGGCCCGGTTAGATTCCCATTAAGAAGGGGGAAGGGGGATGAAGGAAAAAAAAAAGCGTAATTCACATCAAACAGTAAAAACACGAACTCTTATCCGAAAGGTACAGTAGAGCTTATCTAAATCAACTTCCAATCACATTTCCTCATTCGCAGCGACAGAACACAAGAAAGAAAATGAGGAATTCAAACAAAAAAGTGAAGAAAAACAAACCCGCTGAAGCTTCTTCTCAATCTTCAGAGACAAAGCGCTAAGATAAGCAGAGCTCCGAGGCGTCAACGCCCAAGACATTCTGATCACACAGCAAACAAAAACATACGAGAAGAGAGAAACGAGATTGCAGAAGCGAAACCCTAATCTCGATCACTCCGACCAGCGTGAAAGAAACATGAATGAGAAAACTGAGGTTGTGGAAGAAGAAATTGATGGAAGAGAATGCATGAGAAGATCGAGAGGGGTTGGTTCGGCGTGTAGGTGAAGAGAAAGGGTTTGAAGGAAGAGAGAAGAGGCGAGGTTGATTTGGCGCCCGATGGAGGCAACAGCGTGGGGCTTTGGACGTGATGACCGACAAAGAGTGGCGACTTTGGGTTGGTGCCGCAGTGGACGCCATTCATATGCCTACACACCTTCTCCTTTTTTATAGCTTTGTATTTTTTCTTTTTTTTTTTTTTTCAATAAATAAAAGTAAAATTTTAATATTAATTAATAAATTAGTTAATTTGTAAGAATTTTTTAAATATATAAACCTATTAAATACAAAATTCAACCGTAATATATTTATATAATTTTTAATTTTGTTAAAAGTTTTTATTAAAAATTTATTATACTCTTGTTCAATTATAAATTCAATAATTCTAGAATTAAATTTCTATAATTTAAACCACATTTATTAAGTTTTAAACCTAACCCAAAAATTAGCTTCTTCTAATTTCAATAATATCAACATTAATAAATCAGGTCATTATACATAATTAAGAAGGTTTCATTTGTATCTGATTAATTTCTAAATTTTAAAAATAATTATAATAAAAAAAAATTATCTTCAATTTTCAACTTAAAAGAAATGAATTTTCAACTTAAAAGGAGTGGCGGAGAATTAAATTTTTTATTTTGTATTTAATAGGTTTCTATATAATTTTACATTAAGATCTAGTTAACATAAAATTATATTATCCATTAAATTAGTTAATTTCTATAATTGCATGAAAAATTATACACAAAATTAAAATTTTAAAATCTTTTAGATATATTTACCATTTATCACATGAGATACAAAATTTGAAACGGAGTGATTTATTACCAAATAATCTCATTTTTATATTTAAAAGATTATTAAAAATATCTAATAATCTTTGTTTATATATTTATGTATTTTAATTTAAATAACTTTCCCAAAATGAAAATTTATCTATCTATATATATATATATTTAATCTTTTGTATAATACATTTATTAAAAATTTATTGTATATATTTATTATTTAGGTAAAACCAACTCTTAATAATCTAAACCACCCTTATTGAGTTATAAACCTAATGGTTTCTATAATTTCAATAATAATAATAATAATAATAACAATAATAAACACCTCATGTTATATTTATTAGGCAGAGTTAGGACTACCTAAAAACTCGATCAATTTATTAACTGCAATTTGGGTAGTTCGATTTAAAATTAATTTGGTTTAGATAAAATATGAAATTGGATGCACGATATATTATTTAACTATGAAATTTGCTATTTTCGGCTAATGATTTATAATTACGAGTCTTTTTTATAGTTATCATGTAGGGACTCTTAGGACGCAAACTAATATCTACCAATATACTTGTCTCGATTGACAAGGATTTGCATATGTATTTTAGGAGCTAGTCGATGCATGAATGTCACTTTCATTATGATTATACAATGTCGGGACTATTAAAGGGTCACTAGTTAACCTTTAATAGTGAATTGTCTGGATTGACAGGACCTGCATTGGGTCCTAGATGCACATGGTACGTAATGTCATTAGGTTATTGAGTTGAGCTTGTTTGGGGAGTCTCAAACTACCATCTAACCGTGGACTTATCTAAATTGACAAGAATGTGCATAGTATCGCAATAGTTAGCCGACACAAGGATCGCCTATGATTATTATACCATATGCGAATTGACAAATAGTCACAAAATAACATCTAGTAATGGGTGGTCTCAATTGGCGGTGCTTGTATGCATCATACAGTTGAAATAATTATGATTTGAAAGGATGACATATAATAGTAAAGAGTATAGCTAGATTATCTAAACTCGAGTAAACCCAGGGATTAAAATGAGCTAAAGTGAACTTATCTAAACCTAAAATGAGACCTTAGGTTAAAAAGGAGCTCATATAAGTCTCGTGTAGGCTCAAGAACTCTTAGATTATGCATATATATTGTTGTGAAAACTATTTTATGAACGGATGCGTACGTTATTTAATAACTTACGTTGAATTTTATTAAGAATTGAGTAGCTTTATGAAATAAATCGATCTTTATTCTTGATCAGTTATTAGGTAACACATCATCTCGCTCGTAATATTCTTGTTAAAGAATTAGGACACAATGATTGATTAAGATATGAGTTTTTTCACAAAGGGACAAAACAAAATTGACTACTTTGTATTAAAATAATTAAAGGTTGGAATTTCTTCATGTTTATATATACATATATATATATATATATATATATATATATATATATATATATATATATTATATATACTGCCCCATCAAAGTGGGAATCTTCAAATTATTTAAACACTATGATGATAACTTATAATTACCAATTATGATGGAGAATATATAATTTGACTTACTTTACGTAAAGGGTAATTCATATTTACCAATATAATTATGAATTATTATATCTATACATTATGTCATATATATATATATATATATATATATATATATATATATATATATATTATAGTTTGGTCAATTGAATTGATTTCTTCCCTTATTATTTAAAAATATACATATAATTTTCTTGCCTCTCCCACGCCCTTACATTTTGTGGGTTTTGATTTTGTGACATTCGAGTAAAGGAAGGTTGCATAAATGAACCGTGACCACGTTTGAATGAGGGTGATTCTGAGGATAGGTTGACTAAAAAAGATTTAAAGAAAATGAAAGTTATTATATATACCAACAAAATGCATCTTTCTTATCGGTGGCTTAATCATAGGAATTCCATGGTTAAGTATGTTTTACTTAGAGTAATTCTATGTTTGGTGATCTTCTAGAAATTTTCATGTGATGCATATGAATGAGAATAAAATATGCTGGACAAAACATGTTAGAAGGAATCGTGGTGGTCTGTGGATGCAGGGGACTATCAGGGTCAACAGGTACTGAATACATATTCGACTATCAGGGTCAATAGATACTGAATCCTTTCAATATTACTCTCGATCTTTTGTAATGTTCAAAACTACCTTTAAAATGGAAAATTCACTAGAACGTTGAATAAAATGTCGAAGTTGAAGAACATCATTTTTTCCTACTTAATCTACGCAAATGGGTTTAATCGTCACCACGTGGTTTCAATTACCTGTCATGTCGAGATTTTGTCCAACCTTTTCAATTTTTACCCGAAAAGGGCGGAAATCAAATAAATTATAAAATGCGAGGACTAAAATGATAATTTAACTAGCTTCCAAAGGCATACAACAGCCCTCCATTTATTTTCTTTTTTTGTCCTTTCAACGGTTGCTTTGGTCTCTCTTAATAAATTTAACTTTTTGCATGGACCACGAGTTGCAAATAGTATTAATATATATTATTATTATTATTTTATATAAGAATAAAATAGTATTACACTTTATATATTAATTCACGTATTTAAAGTACTTCATTAATTTTTTTAATATAATGTATCTTTATTATATGTCAGAAAAAATGTTGAATTAGTCATAATAATAATAATAAATTCAAACAATTCATTTTATAAAATTATTGGGTGACGTGGCATTAATTTTAAATATGTCTCCGTTTTTTTGACCAAATCCTTGGTCAAATAAAACGGGAAACAGAAAGCGACGGATAAACACGGCCGCGTAAGTCTGAGTTGACTCGTTCGAGTTGAGAAGCAAAGAAAGTCAAAAGGTCCAAAAAGCTTCAATCTCCATTTTCAACTGTTTCGAAGCTTCCTGATACAATCCCACTCCCTCGTCCCTCCTCCGTTTCCTCTCTACAAAATCCTCTTTCAGAGCTTTGCCGCCATAGCCATTACCAGATACTCAGCTCTTTTCTTCTTTGCCTTCAGAGGATGAGAAACCATTTCTTCAAGTCTTTAACGCCGTCGCATTCTCCGGCCAGAACGACGCCGTCTCATTCTCCGGCTAGATCTACGCCGTCTCGTTCCTCTGCACCAACGACGCCGTCGCATGCCTTGTCTGAGTCTCTAATGGAGGAGAATATCGACGTTGCGGAAATCTTAATTACGAAGTGGGACCATGCTACTTCGTCTTATGCCGATATTACTCCTTTGTTCCAAGAAGATCGTTACGAGGCTAAGCAGTACCTCAAGGCCGTTAAGGATTTACAGACGGCGATGAAGTATTTTGGCTCTGAGCATATGAAATCTCGCCATCTTGTTCGCGCTCAGAATCTGATGCAGACTGCGATGAAGAGGTTGCAGAGGGAGTTTCATCGGATTTTGTCTGAGAATCGGGCGCATCTGGATCCGGAATCGATTTCGAATCGGTCGTCTAGGGATTCCGGTTTGACTGGTAACTCTGATTTGGAGGATGAGTCGGAGGACGATTTGCGATTTGCGAATGAAGATGTTACTGAAGAGGAGCGGATTTCTAGATCGGTTATTGCGGATTTGAAGTCGATTGCGGAAGGTATGATTTCTGCTGGTTACAGTAAGGAATGTGTGAAGATTTACACTGTTACTAGGAAATCGATTGTTGAGGAAGGATTGTACAATCTCGGAGTTGCAAAGACGAGTTATCATCATGTTCATAGGATGGAGTGGGAGGTTTTGGAAGTGAAGATCAAGAATTGGCTGAACGCTGTGAAAATTGCTGTTAAAAATTTCTTCGAACCAGAGAAATTCCTTTGCGATCAAGTTTTCTCGATTTCTGATATGATTAGGGAGTCTGTTTTCTCAGAAATTACCAGAGAGAGCGCTCTGACTCTGTTTGGCTTCCCGGAAATGGCGGTGAAATCGAAGAAAACTCCGGAGAAAATATTCCTGATTCTCAATCTCTACGAAGTGATCTTCGATCTCTTGCCGGAAATCGAATCGATGTTCTATTGCGAATCGACGTCCTCCATCCGATCTTTAATCGACCATTCGCTAACAAAAATCGCCGAAAGCATCCGCTCTATGCTCGTCGATTTCGAATCTCACATCCAGAAAGATTCCTCCAAAACGCCAGTGCCGAGCGGCGGAGTTCATCCACTCACTCGCTACGTGATGAACTACATCTCATTTCTCAGCGACTACAGCGGAATCCTCCCCGGAATAGTCGCCGACTGGCCGTTGATGCTTCATTCTCCATTGCCGGAATCCTTCTTCGGCGGTAACGATTCGGACGAAAATCCTCTCACCATACGCTTGGCCTGGATAATTTTGGTCCTCCTCTCGAAGCTCGACAGTAAAGCGGAGCTCTACCACGACGCTCCTCTGTCGTACATCTTCCTGGCGAACAATCTCAAGTACATTGTCGTGAAGGCACGAACCTCGAACCTCAGATTCCTTCTAGGAGACGAATGGATCGAGAGCCATGAGGCAAAGGTGAAGCAGTACGCGTCGAGCTACCAACGGATGGGATGGAGTAGAGTGTTTCTATCGCTGCCGGAGAATCCGACGGCGGATATCTCCCCGGAAAGAGCCAGGAAACACTTCCACGATTTCAACATCGCATTCGAAGAAGCCTATAGACATCAAGCCTCGTGGATCGTGACGGATTCAAAGCTGCGTGAGCACATAAAGATCTCGTTGGGGAAAAAACTCGGAACACTCTACGGTGAGTTTTACATCAAACACCGTTCACGATTGGAGAATCTTTACGGATGTGATTCAGAGGTGAGATTTGCGCCAGATGATTTGGGGAACTATTTATCTGATTTACTTCACGGCGATGGGAATTTGGGAGGGAGTGTTTCTTCTTCCTCGTCTTTGTCTTCGTCGCCATATCATTTTCATGGTGGTCGGCGGAGTGGATGAGGCGGCGGTGGGCGGCGTTGGAACAGAGGTGCTTTTAGGACAAGGACATATATATACTTTTATTTTTTATTTTTGGTTTGATTGATTAATTTGCAGTGGATTGTATATGGAAGCAAGGTAAATTCTCTTGGATGAAGAAAGTCGGGTGGATTCATTTATCGACTAATTTAGAAAATGATGATGAGTTTATAATCAAAGAATACTCTCCCCATTGACATGAAGCTTATTGGGGATCTCTTCCTTGGTACGAGGCATTTCGAGTAAGTTTAAATCAAAGTCATGAGAGCTTATGCTTGAGTGAATATCATACAATTGTAGAGTGTTGTGTTCATCTAATCTAGTATCAGAGTCATGCTCTAAACTTAGTCGTGCCAATAGATTGGTAAATCCTCAGATGTGTATTAAAGGTTGAATCGTTCATTCATGTTCACAACTTTTAAATAGAATACAAACTACCAATTAAATCTTATAAAATATTCTACTAGCCAACTCTTTAAAATAATATAAAATATACCAAATAAGGAAAAAAAATTCATAATTGATTAAGACTATATAAAATATATTCCAATAAGTACACATAGAACTTGTTCACGTAATTGGACCTAATCAATTCTAGTTCATAATTATGTAGTAACCAAAATTCAGACAAAGAAACTACATTTGACCTTCACGCGACAATAATGATAAATTTATTCGATTAGAGAAAAATGTGACATGGTAAAGTAGAACAAAATTGTGATGTCCGACATTGGTTGGAGGGGAGAACAAATCACCATTTATAAGGGTTTGGAAACCTTCTCGTAGCAGACACGTTTTAAAGCCTTGAGGGGAAGCCCAAAAGGGAAAACCCAAAGAGGACAATATTTGTTAGCGGTGGATTTGGGTCGTTACAAATGGTATCAGAGTCAGTCACCAGACGATGTGTCAACCTTCTCACTGTTTCCCGAAGGGGGTAGACACGAGGCGGTGTGCCAGTAAGGACGTTATCCCCAAAGGGGGTGGATTTGGGGGCGGTTCCACATCGATTGGAGGAATGAAAGAGTGCCAGCGAGCGCACTGGGCCCCGAAGGGAGGTAGATTGTGATGTCCCACCTTGGTTGGAGGAGGAGAACAAATGTGATGTCCCAACTTGGTTGGAGGAGGAGAACAAACCAGCGTTTATAAGGGTGTGGAAACTTTCCCGTAGCAGACGTGTTTTAAAGCCTTGAGGGGAAGTTCAAAGAGGACAATATCTGCGAGCGGTGGATCTGGGCTGTTACAAAACTACACACCGATATGATGTTTGCTACACCAAGTTCGATCCTTAAGTTAGCTAGAAGAATTTGAGGTCGGAAGACTTACGAGGCCATGGTTATGACGAGAATGAGGATGAAAATGAATATTTATTTGCTTGTTCCACCTGGAGAGAGACACACCATATGGTTGAAGCTATGTATAAATACATTTTTTCAGAAGCTTTATTATAGTAAAAGTGCGTCTAAAGTTCATGTCTGTGGGCTTACTATTGAAAGTTGGGCTTGGGCCCACTTGAGACGGCCCAATACAAGACAATTTATAATTAAATTCTTTTATGTTTTATACAAAAAGAAAAGAAGGAAATATATATAAAAAATTCTTGTTGTTTATCATCTTTTAAACAATATTTTTATTTTATGATTTATTCAAATTTTAAACAATTATGATATATATAACGAGCGCGTCTAGTTTAGTTAATATTATCTGATTAAATGAAGATTTTTCGTCTCGTTTGGAGTTAGCTCCCAAGAATTAATGAACATATCTAATTATATTGAGCAAATTTTTAATATATTTAATATAAACCTAATTTTATTTGAGAACTATTATTCATAAATCTAAAAATTCAACTAAATAAAGAATTGATGAATATTTTTGTACAAATATAATGAGATATTAAATACTTTTAACTTTCGAGTATAAATTTATTTATTTTATTTTATTTTTTCAATAACGAAGGTTCAAACACGATCCTAAAATCAAATTAGTTGAATTATTTTTTAAATGTTGAACTATATTCAAATTGAAAAAAAAAATGAAATTCATTTTCACACTTTAACAATTGTTTGTTAATTTGATATAATATTTAGTTTGTTGCATGTCGCATTATATTTATTTTTTAATTCTAATAATTATATAGCAACAGATCACACGGCATCAATTTTTAGAATGATAATAGACAACTTAGGCACCAAACTATAGTCTGATTAGTCTCCTTTTATTTCATGTTCAATTATTTACCTCTTTCACATTATTATTTTTTTGTCGGTCTATGCCTTCTTTTAAACTATAGTTTGATGGAGGGAGGGTTTCGGGATATTTTGAAGCCCTTTTTCATATATCAACATTAGTAACCTCCTCGACCATCCGTCTCCCTTTTTCATATGTCATCATTAGACATGTGTTTACAGGAAAAATCTAGCTGTCACAAAGTACAAAAAAATCCAAACACGAGTGGATTTAGTTCATAATCTTAAGAATCATATCTGTTTTAAAATGTATTTTTGTAGAGTTATTTTCATTTTTTATTTTTGTTCATATGACATGTGCAAATGCAATGTACTATTAAATATTTAAAATTTATAAGTTGAAAAATATAACCAATCTCATTTAATATGAAACATTATGTGTAATGATAAATACTATATTAAGTAATGGGTTGGGAAGTTCCCTCTTTATGATCTCATGTGTGACAACCTATTGTCTCGAGTTCGTACCTAACATTATTAAATGTATGTTCATAATACTCATAATACCTACGAACAATACTATACTATACGGTGAATAATAGGAGGGCAATGTTTAGGTTATATACATTCTAATTATGAGAACGAGTCATTTTTACACCAACCTGTCAATATGGACCCATTTCAAAAAAAAAAAAAATTTGGGACGTTTTGGGATGAAATTGGAAGGTAATAATGTGGATTCATACAATTACAGAAAAAAAAATATTCTCCATTGATTCATATGGACCCATTTCAAAAAGTTTTTGGGAAGGTATCGGGATGGAATTGGAATGTAATAATATAGATTCATACAATTACATAAGAAAATATTCTCGAGCAATTCAAACATTGTACGATATAAATAGAGAAAGAACAAAAAACATAACACCAGATATTTAAGGTATGGAAACAGATGACGTGAAAAGCGAAAAAATAACCATCAATTAGTTCTTACGATTCGATAAAATACTCATAAATAATCATTTCACGTCGTTATTATGTCGTACAAATATTACCGCTTTAAAAGAATTGAAATATTTTTTAAACAAAAAAAAAACAAAATTTAGAATTATTATTATTATTATTATTTAGACATGACAGAAGTTAGTTGGGAGTTCCACAAAGTTGGGTGGCTGCCACATTGTCATTAATTATGTTTTATAAAATCATAAACCATTTATTTGAATTTATGAAATTTTATCTGAGAAAATATCCATATTTAATGTGTGACATTTTAATTTATGATTAAAAAAAAAAAAAAAAAGTTGATGTTGCCTATATTTATCAAAAAATAATAATTAATTTTGTAATAAAATTAATAAAAAAAAATTAACCTCCTAAAAATTAATAAAGCGAGTATAAAAATTAATAATTAATCCAATATTAATGAATTCTTGTTTATTTATTTATTTTATTTTAACTATTAATTAATAAATTACTCACAACCATCATTTATATACTACATTTGCATTTAATATTATATAGTATTGTAATTGTCTAATATTAAGTTCTTATTAATATTTAAATTATTTTATACTTATTTAATTATTTCTTAATAACTACATATAATTGTTAATATTAAGTGTTACTAAATATTTTACCAACACTAACTTATTTTCTTACCTCTATTTAATTTATTAAAGAAATAAAAATTCGACAAACTAAAAAATAAAACATTATTTATCATTTAGTTCAAACACGTGAAAGTGAGAATATGATGAACATCTTGATCTAATACTACTATAGGACGTACGGGTGGGTTTCGTTCATAATTTGACATGTGATTTAGTAATATATTAAATTTGGAGTACTGTAATTTTAATTAAACAACTTTTACCATAGATAAAATAGGTTAGCTTATAGTACTCGGGTTACACTAGAGACAGATAAAACATCTATTACGGGTGAGGGTGGATGTTTTAATCTCGAAATTTTTAAATTTAAAAGTAAAAAGGTATGAATCAAAGTGACTTGAAAGTGGAAGCATCTTGGTTCTGAATCCAGCCGAACCTTTCCAAGAAAGGGTTAACCAAAGACACCGGCGGGTAGCTATTAATGCAATCTTCCCACACATTACCCTTCCGACCACCCAAATCCGCCGCCGTCACTTCCCACAAGCAGCTGTTGCATTTAAACCCTGCGCCAAAGCTTATCATAAGCACTCTATCGCCCTTCTTCAGCCTCTTCTTGGCCTCCATGTAGCCCAACACGTACCACAGGCTGCTGGCCGATGTGTTCCCAAATCGGTGAAGGGTCATTCGGGCTGGCTCCAGATCATGCTCCGTCAGCCTCAAGCTCTTTCCAACCCCATTTATCACTGCCTTTCCTCCCGTGTGCAGGCAGAAATGCTCCGCCGCTGTTCGGAAGTCCGGCCGCTGCGGCTTCCACGAGCCAGTGGAGGAGAGTTTGTGGATTATTTTGGATAATGTCAGCCGGATTATCTCTGTTATGGGAAGGATTTTGGGGGAGATTTCTGTTAGGTTGTCAATGAATGCACTTGTTGCTGCCTTTGGAAGGTTCTTTCCCAGATAAATGCCTTAAAAGATCAAAAATTTCGTAAAAAATTAACAAATTATTCAATGAGACCGTCACGATATGAATTAACAAATTATTCAATGAGACCGTCACGATATGAACCCGTATTTTCTTCTTACCTAAGTTTCCTTTGTCGTCTTCCTTTTGAACGCAACAACCGTAAGACTCATCCACAGCTCCATGGTGGGTTCTAACAAGACATTTGAGCTTCAACATTGCTCTGTTCTTCATGTTCCTTTTATTCGTCAAGAGTATGGCAGCGCCCCCGATTCGGAACAAACAGTTGGCTAAAATCATCGAACGGTCGTTACCCAGATACCAATTTGGAGTTAGAGACTCGGAGGTCACAACGATCGCGTATGAGTTCTTGTAAGATTTGAACAGTCGTCTCACAATGTCTATAGAGATTAAGCTTGCACTGCACCCCATTCCACTTAGATTGAACACTTTAATGTCGTCTCTCATTTTGTACCTAATTCAATTTAACGCGTAAGATTCAAGAAAATCGTAACTTTTGAGATGATAACATATAGTACCGATCGTTAGTCAAAGAAAGACCTGTTGATGATTCTAGAGGCAAAAGAAGGGGAGGTGGACATGGAAGAGATGTTGACAACGAGGATATCGATTTTGTCGGGGGAAACGTGGGATTTGTCGAAGAGCTTTTGAAGGGAGTCGTGGAAGAACTCATCCATCTCCGAGATGGCGTCGAGAAGCAAAGGGCAGTGTTCGGTGGCGGAGAAGACGACACTAGGGCCGTAGGTTTGCTCGCCGAGACCGGAGTTGACAACGGCTTTGAGAAGGAACTTGAACTCTTCAAGGCCAAGAGTTTTGGAGCGCATCAAAAGGTCTCTGCAGAGCTGAGTGTCAAGCATTCTATCATCGGTTGGTTTGAAGCATTGGTAGTCCAAAATGTAGCATTGTTGGTCCCTCTTCGCATCCAAATGCTTCCATAATTTGAGTACCAAATACACGAAGGGGATTGCGTATAGTAATACCAATGGCTCCATGTGAGAGAGGAAGAGGGCCATAGATTTTGGGAGCTGAAATTAAGCTATGTGTTTGAGAAGAAAAGATTGGCTTTTATAAGAAGAGAGAGGTAGGTTTAGCGTTCAATTCATTTATTATTTTGAATTTTACGCTAACCATGAATCGAGCTAGTTCTAGGTTTCAATGACATTTCATCCCTAACCGTAACTACTCATTCACTCAGTCTTCAACATCAGTTAGTTTAGATCTTCATTGAGTTTCATCAGTCTCTCTTCATCCATTGAATTTTCGACGTCAGTCAGTTTGGACCTCCACTGAGGTTCATTAGTCTCTCTTCATCCACTGAGTAGTCTCTATTCATCCACTAAATCTTCAACATCAGTCATTTCGAACCTCCACTGAGTTTCATCAGTCTCTCTTTATCCACTAAGTCTTCAACATTAGTCAGTTCGGACCTCCACTAAATTTCATTAGTCTCTCTTCATCCACTGAGCCTTCAACCTCAGTCGGTCTGAGTTTCATCAATCTCTCTTCATCCACTGTGTTTTCAACATCAGTCACTTCGGCCCTTCACTGAGTTTCATCAATCTCTATTCATTCACTGAATCTTCAACATCAGTCACTTCGAACCTCCACTGAGTTTCATTAGTCTTTCTTCATCCACTACGTCTTCAACATCAGTCAGTTCGAACCTCCATTAAGTTTCATCAGTCTCTATTCCCCAAAAAAATGGTTATACTAAGTTCAATTCCTTAGCTATTTCTAATAGTCTTGATTTCATTCCTCTAAAAGAGTATTGATATCGAAATCAATGTGGATTTATATTGTAAATAGATATAATATGATACCAAAGGTAGAAACACAAAGATTAATGGGTACCAACAAATGACATTTACTCTAAAAAGAGTAAAGATTTGGTTGCTTTTGTTGGAGGAAAAGGGTTTAATTATTAAGGGGTTATCAATTAATGGTCAATATTATTTGTTTATATAATTCAAAATTTATGCATATGGTTAAACTATGTTGCTTCAACATTAAATCCTATAGAAGAGATGTGGACCTAATATTAGATAGGAAAGGGTTTTCCCTTTTTTTACTCAAGATAGGACTTGTACTTTATTTCTACGAGAAAATATAAAAATAATAATAATAATAGTAACTACAGACGAACAACCTAATAAAAAAATGTCGTGAATAGCTTTTATTATACATAAATAATCGTATTTAGACTTTATAATTACATGATGATATGTTAAAATATAAATATCTTGAAATATATACATGTGCATGTTGAACACGAAAATGAATAACGCATTAAAAGGTCTATGAAAAATGCCAAATCAAGAGTATAATAACTATCACCATGACATTTAATGAATCCATTGAAAACCTTCATCTTCCCAAGCTGCGTGGTCGAAATTTGGCACTCATGGTGACCTCAAGGGCCCAAATAGCCTGCACGGGAAGCCCCCCACATGCACTACTCTCGACCCACAAGCCCTATCGGCCAAGATGTGATCTTCAAGCCCAATCTATGCTCTAAGGCTAGAGTTGATTGTTGATTGTTTCCATTTATATTTCAGGTATGTTTATATGCATAGATTTATCATCAGCCCTCGATCAAATTTGGCTCACTTTTTTTAACGGTTAGATTCTCGTATAATCTAAGATATGGGTCATTATTGTTTTTGTCGTTTAATCTAAGATATGGATCATTATTATTTTTGTCGTTTATCATTACTATCTTTTGTCGTTTATGTTCATATCACTACTAAACAAACATCCTAATTAACTCTAAAACGACGATAAAATGATACCACAAAATACAGTACTAAGTTCCTTCTTCAAAAATAGGGTAAAAAAAATATTTTTTTAAAGGATCGAAGAAACGTTATTTAGGTTCCCTCAATTTTATCGAACATAAGGTATAAGACACGAAAATGTAAATATCAATATCCACAAAGGAAAGTCACTCAATATAATGTCTCAACTCATAGGCTTTAAAGTTGAATTATCACTCAATATAATGTTTAACTCATAGGCTATCATAAGCTTGTTATTTTAAATTTGAATTCTAAATTTGGTTTGCTGGGTTCATTTTTAATTGAACCTAGTTTAAAATTTCTTGTGTTAACTGGATTGAGAGCGTCGGCCTTCTTTTCACACCTTAACTAAGAGCATGTGAAATCTTACCATGATTGAAAAGGGAAACATTTCTTATAAAAGTATGAAAACTTCTCCCTAATAGATATGTTTTAAGACTATTAGACCGACAACAATACGTAATAAACCAAAGCGAACAATATCTACTAGCAATGAATTTAGACTGTTACAAAACATCCTTTCGAGTTCTTGTATCATGTATGCTAACAACACAGCAATAAAATTGATCATTCTTATTTTTTTGGGTAGTCATAGCTACAACTCATCTAACTTATTTCTTGAATTGTAATCTCAAGATAGAGTCCAATCTAAATTTAAAGGATGTAATCAAATTGTTTGAAGAGTTAAAGAGTTGACATTACTAAAAGATCCCAATTTATGGCTAACAAACCCATAACTAAAGCTCATTATGACTTGTAGACGTGCCCACAAACACTCTTTCTATTCCCTTAATGATTCATTCTTGGCAGGCAAGAAGAGAAGACTGCCATATTCTCATTCTGTCTGGTTCAAGGTTGGCACACTAATTTCTTTGCTATTCTATGAAAATTTGAGCTGGAAAGAAATAATGGATCACTAGCATCAAGGTTCGAATTTGGGACCTCAGTCCATTAGGTATTTCTGTTCTTTCAACCCTTATCCATTTAAGATGAACAAAAGGAAGAGAAAAGAATTGATGGCTAAACAATCATAACCGGTACAGAGTTTGATTCATTACGATGGTGGGAGTGATAGAGTCTCTCCCAATTCTTCAGTTTTAAGCTTACATTGATAAACAACACAGAAGATGATCCTAAAAGGCCAACAAAGTACATACAAATGGGCAAAGAACAGTCAAGTTTTCAGATTAGAAAGAAAAAACCTAGGCCTTCTTTGGGGATTTTGCTCCCTTGGGGGTCTTTGATGGTGATTTCGGTTCTTTACTAGCTGCTTTCTCGCTTTTCTTTGGCAACAGAACAGGGTTTATGTTTGGAAGAACACCTCCATGAGCAATCGTTACACCAGCAAGCAATTTCCCAAGTTCCTCATCGTTCCTTATGGCCAACAATACATGCCTTGGAATTATCCTGTTCTTTTTGTTGTCCCGGGCTGCATTTCCAGCCAACTCCAGCACCTAATTTACCCCCGTTTGTGACAGATTAGAGACCAAGAACATGCAATCCGTAGAGGATTATCCAGAGGAAAACAGATTTGTACTGGAAATTTTAGATTATAAACCCTAAGTTTCGATCATGCGCAGTCAATCGAACGACTGAATTCAGCAATCCAAACAATAATTGAGTTCCAGATTTCAGTAATCACGTATCGAAAGCTAAATTACACAATCGAAGCTCAAATTCATGAGATCATGAGCTTGAAATTCATCAGCCCTTGGAATTTCTGAATTTATTCCCCTGGAATAAAACAGGCCAAATAGTATAGCAAAATTCAAAGTAGTAACAGCCAATCGAAGAGATAAGAATCTAGTTCCAGAATTAAACTCAAATCCCTAACTAGCAGTTATGAAGAACAAATCCACATCAAACAGAAAGAAACACAGATCTAAGAGAGCAAATAGAGTTCAGCAGGTACCTCAGCGGCGAGATACTCAAGAACGGCGGCCATGTAGACCGGAGCTCCAGTACCGACACGTCGAGCATACCGGCCATTCTTCAAATATCTACCAATTCTACCGACGGGGAACTGGAGGCCGGCCTTAACAGAGCGAGAAACAGGCTTCTTCTTCGGGCCACCGCCCTTTCTGCCGCCAGCTCCCTTCTTCAACTTGCCGCTTGCGTCCATCGAAACCTAACCTGATCGCCGGAAACCAGAGGAACTTGAAGGAATTACAGGAAAATGAAATTTGCCCAGTGGATATAACAATGAGGAGTTGGTTTTGCGGGAAGAAATATATAGAGTGGCATAAAACTACGGGCATTTGGGGAAAGGAGGCGGATTCAGAAATGGGTGCACGTTTGACCGTACGATACAGTTCAATCGACGGGTGTGGATGCACTGTCGAGTGATCCGCGTTTTTCAAAATGGACCAATCAGAAGAGAGGAGATTTTTAATATTTTGGTTTAATCATAAAACAAGAATAACATAGTAAATCCATGAGAGGGATTCTTTCCTTTTTTTTACTTCGGATATTTACATTCGAGCCATCTCATTTTTTTTTATAAATATATTTATTTGCAAAATTTGCTCATTGGTAGCTTTTAAAATAGATTCCTACCCAAAAAAAATAATAAATAAATAAATTATGTCGAGACATTTATAAATGTTTTTAAAATTACTTTTGGAGTAGAAAACTCGTTAGAGTATCCATTATAGTCACTGTCACATCCTTATAACCTTTCAAGTTGTTGCCAAATCGATTCATCCAACAATTAATTTTTTTTTTTAATAGTTGTAAAACGTTTATTACATGTTAAAAGTAATATTACCATTTTTTTAAAATATATATTTTTTCTTATATAATTTAACCTAAAGTTTTTAAGAATTCCTATATTTTAAAAAAAATTAGCCATATAACTTCGTGATTGGTGAGTTTTAGTTTGAAGATAAGAAAGTTGTTGAAATTAATAACATTTTTTTATACAAAATATTAATGTTTTTCGTCTAAAAGTAATCGTAATAATATTTTTTAAACAAATTAAAAGTTAGATGAATTATTTTAACGATCACATGTAAATCATTCATTTGATGATTACTACGAAAATCAACTGTAACCACAATTGTGGTTCAACTCAAATCACCCGGTTCATTCAAGCAAAGGGCAATCGAGCTTTGGAAACATTAAATTTAATAGACTTTTGAGGATGTTCTTGCTCAAATTCATCGACTTATGAAAGTGTCGATCCAAGTACAGACCATGGTTGGATCTGAGATGGCCATTGGAGGCCTTGATGGCTTATGGAATAAACGTTGGATACTCTTGTTGTTTGCTATAAATCAATCTAAGATACTTATTTACATAGGTGCATATCATATTTATTATATAAACGTCAAATTTTAATGCTAGGTGTGTATCCATCTATAGATAGGACATTATTGGATGAGCCTTAAATTTCTCTTCTCTTCCATATAAAGAATCTATTGGTATGAGTGAGTCGATCAAATCTTCGAAAAAAGACATTGGAAGGTAACCTATAACTTGATCTCAAACAACTTGGTTTCTAAGCTAGATGTAATATGCTCATCTACTCCGTAAGAAATCAACTTTTTGTTATTTGGCCAAATACAAACTCCACGTCAAAGAGAGGCAATCATTGCAAAAGGAAACGTTATGGTACAAAAATAAGTGCATGTGAAGTAGGGAACATCTGCCTATGCTCGTCTCATTCAAATCATGTAGCTCTATTTTATTATTTCAGCTCGCTCTTAATATATGAAGAAATGACCATTACTTCCTACTATCTTCACATGAACGACATGTACGCTACGAATACTCGTGACCATCAAGTGATCGAGCATCATCTAGACAAACTCTACTCAAAGGTTAAACAATAAGAAGAGTTAGTTGAAATGAACTTGGGCTACCTATCCTCAAGTGGCGGATTGACATCCCTACTTTGACCTCCACCATAATGCATGGCCATAAACTCAAGAAGAAGAGATAGGGGGTTCTAAGTTTGTACCTAAAAGAACTACGAATTCCCTGCTTAGAACCACCGTAGACAAACTCATTGACACCAACATAAGCCCCCACCAAAGTGCTACAAGGGTACAATGGTCGGATGATTGGCGAGATTATTTTGGGTACAACAAATATAGGATTTGTTTAACGATCCAGATCCACCGCTATCAGATATTGTCCTCTTTGAGCTTTCCCTTTCGGGATTCCCCTTAAGACTTTAAAACGTGTATGTTAGGGGAAGGTTTCCACACCCTTATAAAGTGTGTTTTGTTCTCCTCCCCAATCAACGTGGAACATCACAATATGAGAATTTGAACATTCGGTTTCAATTGAAAAAGTAGACGCACCATGTAATAGAATCGAGACTCTTGAAGCAAGCCATGTAGTGCTAGCCTCAAATTTTGGAATGCCTCGGGCCCGCATTTATATGTTCACAGTTCAATGATTATTCCAATGAGGGGTTAGTGAGCGAACATTTCAAACCACGTTCCACAAGCCATTAGGACATTCACCAAAGTTAGAGCTAGAAGATCCATCACTTGAAAACCTTTGAACCCTTCTGCAAGAAGAAAGCATAAGACACACCTTGCATGAATCAAAATGTGTATCGAGACAACTATTAATTCCCATGGAGTTGAGTTGACATCTTTCAGGCATAGAATTTCTTGCTTGCACAACTCCAAGAACATAAGTCACAAGTTAAGAGAAACCATTTGTGGGCAAGCACCATGTAAGCAAATAGCAAGCATTCAAAGAAAGTAAAGGCCCATGTCCCATGTCCTATCGAAACCAAAATTCTGCTGAAATAGTTGGCTTTCAAGCTGAGAAGCTAAGTTAACCCAACAGAACATTAGATTTATTACACTCCTAATCTTGTAGTTTTCTTTCCAAATGAATGGGAAGAAAAATCAACCTTCAAGTCTCATAGTGAATGATGTTCTTTATCTAGATGCAGCATCCACCCCATGTCCCCTAGTCTTCGCAAATTCAACAAAAATCAACCTTCCATCAACTATCTGCATCATTTTTCAAACATATCTTAGCTACACTCCTTGACAATGACACCTTAAAACACTATCCATAACCATTAATCACCAAAATCAGAGTCTTAGTTGAAAGCTCATATCAATAAAGCCCAATAGATACATATTACAGATGGGACAATTGTAAGTTGCATACAAAATGTCAGTCAGACATTTCGTCGAACAGGTTATGTGCGTAAACAGGGAGACAACATACCCGACCATTCATGGCGTGAAGAGCCTTCTTCGCCTCATCCAGTGACTGAAATGTGACAAAACCGAACCCTTTGGGCCTCTGGGTTTTGGGGTCTCTGATTAGCCGAGCTGCACATGGTGAATTTTCCTTTGAAGGGAAAGGAAATACGAACTGAAAGGGATATGGGAAGAGAGATATGTACCTTCAGAGACTGAACCGAAGGGTGAAAACAGACTCTCGAGGCGTTCGATCGTTGTGTATGATGAGAGTCCTGGGCCAAAATGAAAATTATCAATTTAAAGATTGATGAGAAACATTCTCCTGAAACGTTTCGAGTGAGATAGAGAGATATACTGCTGATGAACAGCTGCGTGCCGAGTCGGTTGGCCATTCCTTCCAAACATTAGGAGCATTTGCATCTTTTTAATCCATATAAGAATTACTTTGTGGGCCTTCAATGCAAAATCATTAAATGTATATACTCAAATTTATATGGGAGGGTAAGTTAAAAAAGAGAGGTACATCAACTAACCTTATTAAAAAGCAATTATGATAATATGATAATTAAAAAAAATTTAAAATAATTGAAAGTTACTACCTATATTCAATAAAGTGGGTGTGTGCGGGTGCGGGGTGTGTGCAGGGCGAGCACACGTGGGAGTGTGCGGGGGCGAGCGCACGCCGGAGTGTGCGGGGGGAACGGTCTGGGGCGTCCTTATCGAAAGAAACCCAGCCCAAAAAAAGGCCCAATTTCAACTCATTTGCTTATTAAGGCCCAATTTCAACGCATTGGTTTATTAAGGCCCAAGAAAGAGGGCCTAATTTCAACTCCAAGAAAGAAAGCCCAATTTCAACTCATTTGTTTATCAAGGCCCAGGAAATAAGGCCCAATTTCAACTCATTTGTTTATTAAGGCCCAAGAAAGAGGGCCTAATTTCACCTAATTTCTTTATTAAGCCCAAGAAAGAAGGCCCAATTTCAACACATTGTTTATCAAGGCCCAAAAAAGAAGGTCCAATTTCAACTCATTTGTTTACGGCCCAAGAAAGAAGGCCCAATTTCAACTCATTTGTTTATCAAGGCCCAGTTTCAACTCATCTCTTTATCAAGGCCCAAGAAAGAAGGCCCAGTTTCAACTCATTTGTTTATGAAGGCCCAAGAAAGAAGGCCCAATTTCAACTCATTTGTTTATTATTAAGGCCCAAGAGAGGGCTTTGGTCTCCATCTCCAGGATTTATAAACATATTTAGACTCAAACCCTAATGCCCTTTGTTCATAGTTGAAGCTGACGGACGCCTCCTTCTGTGATCCAGGTACTCCTCTCATATCTCTTCAACTCCTCTCAGATCGACCTCTGTTCTACAGTTTGGAGCTTGTTCGTCTCTTTTAGCATTGATTGAACTATTAAATGGTTATTGTAATCACTGGTTCGTCGATGGGGACTCCATTTCTTTGTCGAATGCGGATTTTAAATGCAATTACGTTTGGATTTTTGGTAGTGACTGTAGTATTTTAGCAACGGATTTTCAATGTGTTGGAGTTTTTGCTTTTGGTTTGCTTGTTCTCGTAGACATGTTTTGGATGCGAAGATCAAGGATAGGTTTTAACGTTTTTGTGGTTTTTTTTTCCTCTCTTTCTCTGCTTCATCTGGAAATCATATGAAGCTTTAATTTGGAAGGATGGTGAGAATTAGTGTCCTGAACGACGCTCTTAAGAGCATGTACAATGCAGAGAAGAGGGGGAAACGACAGGTCATGATCAGGCCTTCCTCTAAAGTGATCATCAAGTTTCTTATGGTTATGCAGAAGCACGGTTTGATTACTTACTTCACCTCCCCTTTGATTTGACTTCACTGCAGCAATTTCTCCCGAGGTTTTGATTATTAATTTTTGTTTTCATAGGATATATTGGGGAATTTGAGTATGTCGACGATCATAGATCTGGAAAAATTGTTGTTGAACTCAACGGTAGGCTGAACAAGTGTGGGGTTATTAGTCCTCGTTTTGATGTGGGTGTCAAGGAAATCGAAGGCTGGACTGCTAGGCTGCTCCCTTCCAGACAGGTTAGTTTTCAAAACCTGTTAATTTTCTAAAACGTAATACTTCAGAGTTTTGACTCTCCAAATTTACCTGTAATGGAATTCTTGTCTCTTAGATGATCTTTTAGAGGGTGAATCAGTCTACTTATGTAATGGATTAGATGCGTATATTTCCAATGGCTACAAAGTTCATATTGCATTGCTCTAAACTAGCAGTGCTTAGTTCTTCTTCAAATGGTTCTGTAATCTTATTTATAAAATTCATGTCTGCAGTTTGGATTCATTGTGCTGACAACATCTGCGGGAATTATGGATCATGAAGAGGCTAGAAGGAAGAACGTTGGAGGGAAAGTCCTTGGTTTCTTCTATTGAACATGGTTTTGAGCCACACCCATTATGGAATTTTGACATAGCTTTCAAATAGTACTATATTTTCTCGGTAAAGAAAGATCGTATCCTGTAATAACTAGATTTTGTGTTGCCAGTAATTTAATTCCAAGATAATTTGATTGTTTTGGTTAAGACATTTTGGCTTTTTTAAATTATATTGGAAGAGAACCATTGCTTTTTGAATCTTGAATCCCTCAAGTGTGTTTCTATTGGTACCCAACACTTTGTTCTCGGTTACATTTAAGTTCTGAAGTTCTATCAAATTTTGTTTGAGCAGGCCGGTTTATAAAAGCTGTGGCTTTTATTTTATTCTTTGTTTCCGATGTGAATGACCGATAGTGGTTATCTAATTAAAATGCCTATTGAGCATTCTATTCTTAATGTCTGATGTTTTTTTGTTAGGTTGAGATTAGTGGCGAATCTAGAAACGTTTTGGGAGTAATTATAATTCAATCCCCAACCCAAATCAAATTGGAATGAAATTTTGAGATAAAGAACAAGTTATGCTTCAATCTGTATCAAAATTGGACAATAAACTCATATTTTGATCAAATTCACACAAACTCACATGTTTCCATCTCAAAAATCATGACCAAATTCACACAAACTCACATGTTTCCATCTCAAAAATCATGACCCAAGACTCGTAGACCATTAAGATTGATTGAAGCTTCCATCTCAAGAATCAAGACCCAAGACTCTAAGATCATTAAGAATGATTGAAGCTTCCACCTCAAGAATCAAGACTCAAGACTCTAAGATCATTAAGATTGATTGAAGCTTCCACCTCAAGAATCAAGACTCGAAGATCATTAAGATTGATTGAAGCTCATCTCGAGAATCAAGACCCAAGACTCGAATTGAAGTTTCCACCTCGAGAATGAGTTACTCTAGCCCTTTAAATGAAACTTTAGGACTCGAAGATCATTAAGATTGATTGAAGCCCATCTCGAGAATCAAGACCCAAGACTCGAATTGAAGTTTCCACCTCAAGAATGAGTTACTTTAGCCCTTTAAGTGAAACTTTAGGACTCGAAGATCATTAAGATTGATTGAAGCCCATCTCGAGAATCAAGATCCAAGACTCGAATTGAAGTTTCCACCTCGAGAATGAGTCACTCTAGTCCTTTAAGTGAAACTTTAACACATACGATCATAATTAGAAATTATATCCAACCCAAAAAATTCAAGTCAAATTTCTTTCAAAACTACATGTGAATATTATATAAAATGATGGAGAGCCATAATCAAATAATATATATATAACCCTTTAATTGTTGAAATTTAGAGCAACAGAAATTCAAATCGAAATAATATATCAAATAATGATAATAAATAATAATAATAAAAGCTCATTTTCTTCTATTTTTTTCTTAACAATGTTGTTGTTCATTAATGTAAATTATTACAAGGAAATTTGGTAGAAGTATCATTAATCCACAATAAATATTTCATACCAAAAACATTACTCAAAGAGAAGAACAAAGAGAGAGCAAATTAAACCAACAAAATACCAAGCTCTCTTCCAATCCCTTACAAAAGGTAGCTTCTTCACTACACATTCATTTCATTATTGGTTTAACCAATCCTACTATGCCAAAGAGTATTCGTTGCCCAAAACGATGCACGTGATCGCACCACCGTATTCGCATAATGGTCAAGACCCACGTTCTCGTTTCTTCACTCCATGGTCGTCCAACGTCCGAGAAGCCATCGAGAATCTGCCCTGCAAGAGAGGAGGAGACATGAAGGGGGAAGCCATGGATGGATGGTGTCACAAGATCAAGAAAGATGGAAGCTTTGGAGAGATGGGAGGGTGGAGGGTGGAGAGGGTTGGTTTTGATGTTGTGGGAGAAGAGTATCTCCTAAGCATATGCTTCAAGCAATAACTAGTTGCTCCATTTGCTCTCCACTTTTTACTAACTTTTTCCTATATTTAACTATTAATCTCACATTCACAAATCTACAAAACCTTGCAAACCTTAATGTACCCTTACCCCAAAAGTTCCAATATTTTATTATACCCATAATTTTTTTTTTTTTTTAATTTTAATGGCATTTGGTTCAAGGTTTTGTTTATGATACCTGAGAGAAGAAGGTCTGGGAATAAAACGTGAAAAAGAAAAAAAAAAACTTTTTAATATTTTTTCAAAAATTAATTAAGAAGAAAAATGTTAGAACAAAATTATAATAAATTTACATAAATGGGTACTTACTCCACATTTGTTGATGTAAGAATGCAATAATAAAATAATTATTGATGACATGTGAAAAAAAAAAAAAAAAAAAAAAAAAAAAAAAACTAATTTTTTAATGAGGGTTAGTAAATGGGTGATGTCAAATTTATTATTTTTAAATTTAGAGATTTATTAGACGTACAAATAAAAATTAAATTTATTATAAGCAATTTAATGAACCAATTGAATCATTTTTTAATATATAATAATATATTTAAATAAAATATTTTATTTAAATCATATTTAAATCTCCATTAATATAAACATAGGGAAAATGAATTAAAAAAATTGAGTAATATCCTATAAACTCAATTGCAACTTCAAATTCAAATTGTTCTCTAATGGCGGCAAGTTCAAATCCAACTCAAAAACCCTTTTCCCACAGCCATCAGACTTCTTCAATACGGCGGCGGCGGCGGCGGCGGTGTTCCGGTGGCGCCTCATGTGACCGCCCAACGCTTGTCCAATCGGGAAATCAAGCCCACAAATTGGACATTCATGGGCCTTGGACTTAGTTGGTGGGCCGTTAGCGTTGAAACTGGGCTTCGTGTGGCTGGTTCTATGCCCTCCTAATGCCTGGAAAGATGAGAATTTTCTATTACACGTTTTACACACAAAAATCTTGTCGGAATCAGCCGCCGGCGTCGGAGAGAAACCATTCTTCCGCCGTGGCTCCTCCATTTTGGATAGCAACATTAAGCAATCTACCATATCCAAAACTTCAAATTCTCCTCCTTCTCTTTCTCTCTTCATAAGTTTCCGAATAATAATAATAATAATAAACCCTCCCGCGTCGTGTCGTGTCGGATCTCGAAGGCTTTGGTGGTTTTATTTATAGCTATACGAACCGTCACGGACTATTGGAAAAGAAAAATGTGAGACTATTGAATTTGGAATAGGGTAAAGAACGAGCTGAATGGAATGGAGTGGTGAGAAAGATCTTTATAGAAAAAAAAGTTGACTTTTGAGAATGAAATGACAGATTTAACCCTTTGATTGTTGGGTGAGTGAGGAGAGAGATGAGAGGGAGAAGGTGGCAGTGGATGTAAATATTGGTTTAAACTAGGGGCAACTTGGGGATTTTGTACCGACTTAGATGTGTCATCGCATAGATGAGCGAAGTTAGGGGGTCAAAGTTGAGGAGTACGAATCTAGTCCAGCTTTGACCATTCCTCATCTTCTAGATGAATTATTTGTTCATTTTTATTGTCCAAAAAATAAATATTGTTCATTTTTTTTGGGCATTTGGGTGTGATTAGAGTGTAGTATTTCTCTTTACGTGTCACTATAGACGTAACAAAAAGTCGAATTCTATCCGTCTATAAGCTAGTGACTCGATCCGCTGGCGTTGGTTCGATTCCCACCGAAAAGTGAAACGATCTATAGGGATTTTATGCTTCTCATCCATTCTTTGACTGACTTCACCGGTCTGGCTGATCGGTTAATTAATGACTAAAGCGGAGTCGAAGATATTTTTGACTTTTCAATAGAAGTTAAGCTCATCGTGTTGTCCGTGATGTAAATAATCGTTGACCCTGATTACAATACCTAGTAAAGCACACGAGACTAGTCGATCAAATAAAAAATATCTTGATATTATTTAAAAAAAATGTGAATATAGATGTGAATTCACATTAACAACAAAGGTCAAATCTTTTCTTGTGTAATGGATATTAAAGAAAAAAAAATGTATAATTTTCCACAAAATTGTACTTTGATTTTTCTACATAACTTGAAGAACAAGTACATAAACTCAAATCAATTGTAGGAACATAAAAGTATAATAAATTTGAAAATGATGATAATCGTGGACTATGCTTTATGGAATTTAACGTCAATTGATGAACCGAACCAACCGAACCAACCGAACCATCGAAGAAACTTAGCAGCAGTCCAACCGGGAGCTGAATAAACGCATCAATCACTACTCTATTAAAGCATTAATTGGTATGTACAAGAGGCACAGCTTAACTTCATTATTTAAACTTTGTAAAATGTAAAAGAATAGTCAAGATGGTAAGGAAGCTTTAGTTTTTAGATGAAGAGCAAAGACAATTTATCTCTCAGATATGCACCCTTTGAGTCATAAACATCACAAGTCTGTTGTTTGTAATCAGCGTCGTGTTCGATAGACATTGGAACGTTGCCATCCTCCATCTCGTCTCCGACATCAATGATAATGTTATGAAGCAAGCAGCAGACTAGAATGATCCTTGGCAACCGATGTTTATCGGGTCTCCACATCACTCCCTGAATGATCCTCCATCGTTCTTTCAAGCTAGCTAAGGCTCGTTGCACCACCAACCGAGTCTCTGTGTGTCGCTTGTTAAACTCGGCTTTTGATGGTTGGAGTTCTTTTCCATCATAGGGAGTGACAAGATAAGGAAGTAAGGGATAGCCTGAATCTCCAATTATATATTCTCTGATTTCCGACCTGTTGATGAACTCTAACCGCTTCCCGTTCAGCCTCTCCCCCTTTTCGCAGAGCTTGTGGAAGTTCGAACTCTGAAAAACTAACCAATCCGACATTTTTCCAGGCAATCCAGTTACTATGTCTCGAAACCTCATTTCGGCGTCGACGATCACTTGTAAGACCATGCTGTGGTTTTTCTCTGCATCAAGCCATACATTGCTTGTAGGATCCAAAACAGGCAGACACATTGTGATGTGAGTGGTGTCGATTGAACCACAACAGTTAGGGAGGCCTTGTATTTTCTCAAATTTTAGTTTCACTTGAGCCATTTCTTCTTCGGATGAAGGCCAGTGAAGATGGCGGAGTCCCCTTACTTCCATCGACTCCACAAACCGCCATGTGACTTGAGATACAGTCGAGTGGTTCAATCCGAACGAATACCCGATCGTCACTAATGAATCACCCGAACCCAGCCTTCTTAAAGCTACAGCTACTTGATCATATAGAGATAATGGCCGACCATTTAAAAACGTAAAATTACTGGATTTCGCTGTCATGTCGTCTTTGACAAGCAAACATATGTAATCAAAAGTCTTTCTCGAGACCTTGAAAATGGATTTGAATCCATCCAACCCTTCTAATTCAGAATGAAGACCTGCATGGAAATGGAGCCATGAAAAGGTAACCAATATTATCAAACTAGACGACCGAGCACGTCGCCAAAATACCAAATACAAGATCCAGATATTCATGTCCAGTATGATTAGTTTTGCATCTTGCACTGTAATGAAAATGGATATTCATTGGTTTCAAATATGTTTAATAGAAAACCCAAGAAATTGATAAACAACAGAAGTATACGTGTAATGACATTGAAATCCATTCGAAACAATGAGAATGTATATGTGAAATCCTACATCGGTTGGGGAGGAGAACGAAGCATTCTTTATTAAGGGTGTAGAAACCTCTTCCTAACAGACGCGTTTTAAAAACCTTGAGTAGAATCCCGAAAGGGAAAACCCAAAAAGGACAATATCTGCTAATAGTAGACTTGGGCTGTTACAAATGGGATCAGAGCCAGACACCGGGCAATGTGCCAGCAAGGAGGCTGAGCCCCGAAGGGGTGTGTCAACAAGGACGCTGGGCCTTGAAGGGGGGTGGATTGGGGAGGGTCCTACATCGATTGGAGAACGGAACAAGTGCCAGCTAGGACGCAGGGCCCCGAAGGGGGGTGGATTGTGAGATCCCACATAGGTTGGGGAGGAGTCGGAGCATTCTTTATAAGGGTGTGGAAACCTCTCCCTAGCATACGTGTTTTAAAAACCTTGAGGGGAAGCTCGAAAGGGAAAACCCAAAGAAGACAATATATACTAGCGGTGGACTTGAGCTGTTACAGTATATCGTGCCAAGTGATTAATATAGCTTCATTAAATAACTAGATTCTGCTGAAAACCCACATTTTCGTTTCCGACTCTCCGACCCACCCTCACCTCTTTACATAAGTCCATCATGTCTTACTCTACTATAGTTGTCTCAACACTTCAAAATATAATCTCTAGAATCAGATTTCACATAGATAGAGAGGGGGGAATATGCATATCATAACTTCACTACAGTCTCTAGGATTAGAAAAGGATGCCAAAACAAGCTTCTTGTCCATACTTCTGAGTGTAGTCTTGGTGGAGGGAATTGTTGTATGTCCTAAAGAGGCAAACCTAATATAAGTAGACCTTGGACGTCGATACAAACCGAAAGATTTGAACCGAGAACACGCATAAGAATATATAACCATCCCATCCCAGTATATGGTAGCCACCTTGTTTTTCAAAGATCTAGCAGTAGAATTTGTGGAGAAATGACAATGAACTAAGAACAACGAGAGTATAGTTCGATCGTATAAGCATATACTCCTTCGCTCGACATTGAAAGTTCAAATTCCGACCCACATTTGTCGTACTAATAACATAAGGAAAATAAAGTTAAAACTCAAGATGAACCCGAATCGCGTAAGATCATCTTCGAAATTTCAAACATTATGTCATACACAATTGCATCTATGAAGATCTATCCTCAACTAAATCATCTACACATGGCTCATAAAAAGGAACAATCAAGCAGCATAATCAAATCCCTTCATAAATTCAACACTAACACATCAAACTCAAACACAAGGCCTCGTTTCAAATCCCAAGCATTAGCATCACAGAAAACAGATCCAAATCCTGAAACAGAATCACCACAGAAACTCATCGATGCATACAAACGATAAACACGAGTTCATGCGTCTTTACACAATCAAAGTAGCAGAATCAGTAAACTACCCTACACAAGCGGCAGTGTCAACGTAAGTCAACCGAGTTCAAATCAGTTGTTTCAAAAGGTTAAATGATTAGAGGAAAATCTTGTAAACAGAACCGATGGGTATGTTATTGCGCCCAAATGCATCGAGCAAGAACTCCGGAAGAAATCAAGAAATTAAAAGAAAAGATAGAAACAAAATACCAATGGTTCTTCTAGAGAAATCGTCCCACCAATCAAGGGCGTCGTCCTTTTCAGAGGAATCTGAAGCAGTACTGGCATTGGCATCGAGCTTTCTCTCTAATTTCTTCTTCTTTCTCGACCCTCTGATTGGACCCATTAGCCACAGCGAGGGAAAAGCGAGAGAATACTACGGATGAAGCTGAGGAGCCATCAGTAAAGAGGACACATAATATTCCCGAAAATCGCACACGGATTCTTCAAATTTGGTAAAAGCAAAGCAGGAGTTGGGTTTTGTGGCACATGCAGTGGATAAAGATCGGGCCGCACTTTGAATTGCCAAAACTCACTCAAAATCAATGCGTTTTGGGTCCATGAGAGAGGGGGTTGGCTCGCGAATGAGCTGAAGGGGATGTATTTTGCTACTACACAAATCTGACGGCGGAGATGTTCATAAATCCTCTCACCTATTCTATTCAATGGGTTTCAAATTGGGAATTATAAGCTTGTTCCTATCATTTCATTCAACTTCTGTTAATTTAACATTACAATACTTCTTCATCAAATTTTAATTACAATACTCCACAAATCTTACCATATTTTTATTGAATGATTTAAATCATGAGTTTTAATAAATAAATTACGAGTATAAGTTTGATCGTAAAAAATGAGAAATAGAAGTGGGATTAAAAGTATCATCTCTATTAATGTTGACAGAGGATACAAGTTACTAAATAATGCCTAAAAATTAAAGAAAAAATATAAACTAACTAAATCTTGAGGATAAAATAAAATATACTACTAATCAAATTCTAAAATAAAATATTAATGATTTAACTAAATCTTGAGAATAAGATAAAATATATTATTAATCAAATTCTAAAATAAAATATTAATGATTATTTCAGATATATTTCATAATTAATTATTATAACATATTTTCTAAATATTATATCTTAACATGGATATATACGAGTCCACCGAATAAAAAAAAATATTACTGCTAGTTTTTAAAATTAAGTTAACGTGTTCTATATTTTTTTTAATCATTTTTAAAATTTAAGAGCATTATTGAACTTAAAAGTATAAAATTTAGAGATAATTTTATTAATTGAACGGATACAGAATACATGAATATCAATAATTTTATACATTTATTGTTCCACGTGCACTATAGTTTTGAGTTTCAATCATTAATGAATTGAATTTATTAAAGCATGTGGTTGAATAATATATATACATACATCTATACAGCTTTAATAATGGTTGTAATTTTTACTTTGTAAATGAAAGATCATTAAAAAAAAATTCATTTCTTAATGGGAAATTGGTTGATATGCAGAGAGAGAGAGAGAGAAAAAAAAAAAGAGAAGACATTTAGAGGTGTTTTGTTGTTTTCCTCAGTTTTTGGAAGTTTTGCATGAAGCCCCTGACTTACCTGGAAATTATTGAGTTTTTTGGACATTTATACTTTGCTTTTTTTGCTTTTTTCTTGGGCTCAACATTCAAATATTTAGCGAAACGTCACAATCGAAGGGGGCGGGAGAGGCTGAGAGGCGTTGATAATGGAGCCATGAAGCAGCAGAGAAGAAACTGCCCCCCCCCTTGTTTTCATCACCCCTTGTTTGTTCACTCCAATGCCATTCAATATAGAGGCTTGTGCGTTGGATGGGTGCCTTTGAGTTGAGTTGTGTTTGCTTCATAGATGGATGTCTAATCTATCTCTGAGATCGCTCATTGTTTGTTCATTGTCAATTCTTTTGCTTCCATGTTCACTATTGCTGCTGCTGCTGGTGATCATGCTGTTGCTCTCTTTCTTTGTTGCCTGGTTTGTTCCCTTGTGCTTTCTTGGTATGCATTTTGCACGTCGTCCTTGGTCGATCTCCTTCTCGGAGAGTTGCATCTGTGACCCCCTGAAATTTAGATGAATTCATCAGTTTCTACCATGCCCCAATCATTCACAATGACAATGCAATCTAGTTTATGCACAATGACAATGCAATCTAGTTTATGGAATGTTTTATAAACAAGTATACAATGATGCTACAAAGCAAGCGGCAAAAAGGAAGCGGAAAAAACCCCATGTGGGGTTGTCAAAGCGAGCTAGGCTCTCTGTCCCAGACAAATGGGCAACAGAGTTATTCTTCAAATTGTCTTCTCTTTGAGAGATAATCAAACAGATGGAAGGCAGTCCCAAATATAACTAAGAGCTCTGCAATTCAATATCCTAATCCTACTTGGATCATTAAACAAACAGATAGATAGAGGGAATTCTCAGAATTTTCAAATCATCTGCGAACTATGGAATGAATGAATGAATGAAGCTAGAAAGGAGGGCAATCTGCAATCTACAGTTCCTGTTTTGTTAGATTAGGAAACAAACAATTCAAAAGGGTTCATCACTATTGCAGCGCTACAAACAAAATGAAAGTTGATTTCAGTCTACTTTTCTTTTTCCCAATTCCGTACGAATCTTACAGCCAAATCCAATGGTTGCCCATCAGCCTCAGGCAGAGAATCAACAAGAAAATTCAGACTCGAAAAGTAATCAAAGGAACCAGAGATCTTACCTATCTGCATTGTAAGAGGATGACCGCTTCAGAGCCATTGGAGCCTCCTTAACTTTCTGAGTTTCAATTAGGCTTCCACTGAAATATTCCTTGTCTTCTAATCTTACCCCCGAGAAACCTACAATGCCGGTCGATGTCCCTGCTCCTTCTTTCCCATCTCCGCGAGGCACTCTGGATTTACAGAGTGAGAACTCTTGACCCTCCATTGATGTTGCTCCACAGTCCTTGAACGAGATCGATCCACAGGAGATTAATTGCATCAGAACCGCCGATGCCTTCATCCTCCCACTCGGAAAACTTTCCGTCGTCCGATTCGTGTTTACGGCTTCGGAAATGATCAAACGCCCGTCGGCTTTCATCAGAGATTCGAGAGTTTCGGGGCTATAATCCGACGGTGGAGGAGATATTTCTTCTCTACTGAGCTCTGTACTCGGCGTAGAGTTTGATTCACCATTGACCTCCTCTATTTCTTTTTCTTCCTTCTCTTCTTCCCTCCCCACTCGTCTTCTCCGCCGGTGCTTCTCGTCGGTCTGTGTCGAAGCATCGGCAGCGGCAGCTTTGGCCGACGAGTCGGAGCTCGAATCCGTCTTGTAGACTTTATACTCATGGAAGTCGACGGAGCTCCACGACTGGTTAAGCCGACGAGAGAGAATCGGAGAATCGGACTCTTCCCCGACGAGTTTATGAATCTCTGGAGGCCTCAAAGATCTCGAAGACACGGAGCCTTGAACTCGGCTATCTAAGGAAGAATGAAGAAGCTCCGATCCTTTCAGAACATACTCTTTACCATGCAATGGATAAATGAAATCATTCTCAGACAAATCATGCCACACGAAACCATTCTTGTAGCTCCTAAAACAAATTCAAACCCTAGAAATCAGATTCAGAATCAAAGAAACCACAAATTGAACCAGAAAAACGAAAACCGCCATTGAACTCACCTTTTCGATGACCAAGAATAAGCACTCGCCATACCATTTCCTCGAAGAAGATTAAGACGGTTAATAACATCTGAAGAACAGAAACATTTCCAAAGAGACAAAAGTAAAAAAAAAAAAAAAAAAAAACAAAAAAAAAAAAAAAAAAAAAAAAAAGCAATAACGAAGGAAGGAAATCGGAAATAAAGGCCATGGGAGAGAAGGATTTGGAACCTCTGAGATAAAGGCCTTCGGAGGAGGAAAGAGGAACCTCCATGAAATGAGGGTGTTCGAGGTGGCCATTTCTGGAGAGATAGTAAACGACCGGAACCCTTCTGTCGGAGCGGAGCTTGGGCTCAGTCCAGACCTTGGTGCGTTCAGGACTAATGTCTCTGTGGTGCTTCCATAGCTTGGGGATTTGAAGGTCCGTAAGTGTGGGTCTGGAAGCGACCGCCATTTTGGAGAGAGTGAAGGAGAATGGAGGGGTGGTGAAGGAGTCGTCGGAGTTTTATAGAAACGGGAGAACGAAGGAGAGAAACGAAGGAATTCAAAAACCGAACGGGGAGATACGGCGGACAAACAGCTACGCAACAAAACCCCTCCGTTTTGATTTCAGGACTCCAAATGCCGTGTGTTTCCTCTCACTCCAAATTTAATCCTTTTTTATTATTATTATTTTTTTCCCTCTAAATTACAACTATATTTATTTATTTATTTATTTATTTATTTTTCTTTTTTTTTTCTTCTTTCTTCATCTTCTCCTTTTAAGGTAATATGTTAATAACGTAAGAAGAAAGTCAAAAACAAGTTTAAGGAAAGGGATCCTAAGAAGGAAGGTAAAACGAGGAAGAATTCTGAGGTATTACTCGTCCACCATCAGCAATCAACAAACAAATGTAGTCGATCAAAATAAAGTTGAGTTAAATTTTGGAAAAATTGAACATTGAGTCGCTCTGTGGATCAATTTTTTTTATTGGGTTGATTCGACTAACTCGAAAATAAGGTTACAATCTAACTCAACCCAACTCATGTACCTTTTAAGATTATTTTGAACATTAATAATATTTGATGTTTGTAACTGATATTGGTAATGTGTTGTCATGAGATCCCACGTCGATTAGAGAAATGAATGATGTTGGGGTTCGGAGGGAGATGAATTGTGAGATCCCACATCGATCGATTGGAGGGGGGGGGGTGAAATGTGAGATTTCACATCGTTTGGAGATGGGAACTAAACATTCCTTAAAAGGGTATGAAAACTTTTGCCCACTAACGTGTTTTAAAACATGGAGGGAAACCCAGAAAGAAAAGTTTAAACAACATCTGATAGCCATGAGTTTGGACGGTTACCGTTGTGACCCCTAAATGTTTGATAAATTTTACAAGATTTTGGTTAATGTATAATTTTGTAAATAATTAAAAGAAAAGACAACCCATTGGAATGAGTTGAGTTGGGTTGGATTATTGTGAATTTTATTTGAGCTGCCCAAATCAAGCCTACCTAAATTTTTGGTCCATAAGATTTTTCCAAAATTTTAGTTATTAACTTAAGTAGAATTCTTTAAACAATTAAAAGAAAAGACATCCTATTGAGTTGGGTTAAATGGTCAGATTATAAATTTTATTTGAGTTGCTCGATCACGCCAACCTAAAATTTTGGTCCAAAATTTTTTCAAAAAAGAAAAAGATGTTTATGGAGTGAAATTGTGTTGAGAATGAGAAATAGAATTGGAATGGAAGATATGTATTCCTATTCATATTCATAACCTTTAAATAGGATACAAGCTATTAACTAATATCTACGAACAAGTAAAATATAAACGAGAATAAAATAAAATATATTACAAATCAAATTATAAATACAAAAATACTAACATAAATATCTAATATATATTTTATAACTAATATATTCTCTAAATATTATATCTCAACAAGTTGGAAAATGAGCCTTTTCTGTCTCTTTTTTAAGGTTGATTTAATAAACATTTTGTTGTTCAAATATAAGTTATATATACCATATTGAAATTTCGTCACACCTAAAATTTGAATACAACAATAGCGGAGTTCGCGCCGACAAAAAATGATTTAATTTAATTAAAAAAACAAACAAATAAAAAAGTCAGACATTCACGATTTTTCTGACAAGGTTTGAAAAATGAGGACTAATCTCTTAATTTAATTTAATTGTTTTAATTGAATTTTAGAAGTCAAATGTCAATTTCAAAGCACCGTCCCTCCTCCTCCTCACGTGCCCACACCCTCTCTCTTTTCCCCCCCTTTTTTCTAAAAACAAAAAATTAATTCATTTAATATTTTCATTTTAATGCTGAATTAAGACACAATTAAAGAAAAAAAAAACAAAAAAACAAGAATTTGGTACGACCTAAATATAATATTTATTATAATTGTTACTTTTAAAATTATATAAAATGTTAATAACTATATAAATTAATATATTGATTATTGCACCCATATAGACAAATAATAACTCTATGTCGACTAGATCATTACACTACAAAATTTTGCATAAACTTAATATTTAACTCAGACAAAAAATTGAGAAAAATGATATTTATTATAATTAAAAATAAAATAAAATACAAATTAATTTAGAAAATATAAACACCATTTGAACTATTAAAAAAAAAAACATCGAAAACATAGCTTAATCAATATACGACTCTCGCCTCGTACATCCTCACAATTACTTTGAAGAAAATAAATAACAATTAACTACATTAATATGATTTTTTTTAAGAGTATATATATATATATATATATATATAATTAATTAATTAATTTGACCTTTTTGTTCTTTTTCTTTTTAGTAGTCTTTTGCTAAAGCATCCTGAAAAAGTTAGACTTTGTTGAGAGAGACGTTAATTCTTTTTTCTTCCTTTTTGTTCAAAATTCAATTTTCCTTTGACAATTATACTTGCAGTTGACTTGAGGTATTGTTAGAAACAAAAAAAGTGCGACTGTATTTAAATATATATATATATATAGATACATGTTTTAAATTTCTTTTAAAACTTTTGTTTAAAAAAAAAATTAATTCAAAATGTTGTACTTCACGGTTGAATAAATTTAAATAAACATAATTAATAAAAGTCGTGCAAAAACTAATATTAGTAATAAGTTTTCCATGAAAAATAAAAAACTAGAATATAAACATATTGTGAAAAATAAATAATGTGATTTTGTATGTAATAGGATCATATATTAATTTTTTGCATTTATCTAGAAAAATATTATTAAAAAGATGAGTATTTAAAAATATTCAATAGATGATCTGACGAGCCTTTGTAAACTTGGGCAGCTGATGCATATGTCGGGTGTTCACGGCTTAAATTATTTAATATTTATTATCCTCAAATATTATTAGAAATAAGTGAAAAATTGGAGGGAACTAATATTAAAAGGCCCTTTTTTTAAATTAAAAGAAAAAAGAAAAGCAAAAAGGTGAAAAGGAGGGTGATTTTGAGATTGTTTTTAAAAAACACATTTTTAGTTCAAAAAAATTCAAACCAGTTGGGTTGACCAAATGGCGCTTAATTTTTGGTGTACCAAAAGGTTGACTAAAACAGCTCATAAAGTAACCAATCATCATCGTCATGGCCTTTAACACCCCGGTTTTTTATGAACACCTACCGAGGTTGTACTGTCCACAAACCACCTAAACACTAAATCTTCACTTCTCGAGGAGAATCGAGTGTTCACACCTTGCTATTTCAAACCAAAGTGTCCATTAAGCAATAAAAACGAGCTCCATCCGACAATTTTGATCCAAAACAATAGCGTTATTTAGATTGTTGCTCTAGTGCTCGTATCTACTAAGGGTGGGTCTGAACGGTTAGAGTGCTGTTCGAGTGTAATGTTATAGTTCTATTGATTTGGTTTATAGTGTTATGTAGCTATGTTGTTTGTGACCTAGTTGGTTGGGTTTGGACTTGGTTGGCAAAGCCGTTGATAAGCTGGTGGAGAATAGTTGGGTGTTGTAAGCATAGCAGCCATCTAAGAAGAATGATCACCAAAAGGAGAAGTTAATAGCATCTGTGTATTAATTTTAATAGCTTTACTCTTGATTTGATGTTCATGATCAGCCAGGGAGAAGAGGCATAGCATCTTGGATATCTCTTTACATGGAGCTTGACCTTTGGGCCTAGGCCAGTTGGCCTAAAAACTCTCCTCCTTAGCAATGAACGTAATTAGTAGGGGTGTTAGTAGTCTCGAGGTATATATGAATTGGTTCGATTTAAGAACTTTTATAAGCGCTTGGATATGGAAACCGTTGATTCACAAATACTGAAAACCAAATCAATTTGATCTTATTCCAAATTATTGCCACTCTTGATTTAACAACCTTGTTGAATAATAAGACCTTTAAATCTAAATATATCCACGAACCTCAAAACGACAAGGAATCATTCTAACGGAAAGTAAGATTCGAATTACCTTGTTGGTCAAATATCTCAAAACAAAAACACTTGTTTAAGATTTGAATAACTCCACCAGTAAGATTGATCATGTCAAGCTTGAATAATTATAAATATGCATCATAAACCACGTAGAATTGAAAAAAAAAACAAGAAAACATAAATGTTCTTTCTACTGCATGCTCCAAATCTACTTTACAGATATCACATTACATGTTTTTTATAGCTTCAAAATAAAACTTTCATCTTATATGACAATAAAATCTTAAAGTAAATAAAAGTTTTAAAATATATTAATGAAACATCATAATTCTAAACTATTATCCACTCCGAGAATGAATGAAACTCATTTCATATCAATAATGATATAATATTGTCCTAGACTTCATCCTAATACACCTTTTATAATGGACTCTTCAACTGTTCCACAATATCCCATTTGGCTTCAAATATATTTTTTTTCTAAAAAAAATAATATAAATTAAAAACTATAATTATAATGGAACGTGTAACTTAATAGTTTCTAGATATTTTTCTTAAAGAAAATTTAGGATATTATTGAAACTTTTCAAAGTTTAAAAGTATTTTTGAAACAAAATATAAAATTTAGGAGTATTTTTATTAATTTAACTAAAAAATAATATTGGGTACGATTAATTTATATCTCTAAAGTTTGAGGAGGTATCATTTAAAAACTTAAAACTTCAAATTAATGATGATATCGATTAAAATCATAAATGTCAATCAATATAAATTCTGAGTATTAAACTATAAATTTAGTTATAGTCTAACTCTAGGCTCATTCGAGTTTGTTATCATATAAATATCGACATCAATTTTAAAATGAAGAATGAAAATGCGCGGATTGCAAACTCAAGCATTTTTAAAACAAGTTATCTCACACGATATCTTTTATTCTTCAACTTTGGTGATCCATGACAATCCACGATGACGAAGCATAATGATAGTAACCGAAGTACGACGACGATCTTAACACCCCAACGAATTTGAAAGTTAAGAAACATGAGGCAATTGACAACAAGAACCCACGAAAATTGAGAACTTGAGGGTCAAATTCAAGGGCTTACCAACTGATTGCTAGTCGATTGACCACGAGTCTAGACATACGATGATGTTGATGATGATGATCCGAGATGAACAGCGACAAGGATGCTCCTCAAAATGGGACGATGATGTTCACGATGTGTTGTATGTGGCGTTTATGGCTGAAATCAAAGCATGAGAATGGTTTAGTGGGGGTATCCTCGTGTGCATCCTCTTGACTCATTTATGCTTGCCAGCATTATTATGAGTATTATGAACACCAAATATGAGTAGGTAAGAAAAGGAGGCAGCTGATCGTGTTTTCATCGTCACCCTCCATCGACCACGTATTGCCTTCTTCATTTCGAAACGAAGAATCAACAACAAAAACTGGTTCAGTTTAGGTTGCAGAGAATGTCAAAACCATGAAACCCTGAATCCAGATTTCAAATCTTGATTCAAATCATAGACGGAGTGTTATAGAAACTTAAATTTGAATTTTGTTAAATTTCATACGGACAAAATTTACAATTTAATCATAAACGAGTATGAAAAAAAAAAATATATATATATATTATGGTAAAAGTTTTATTATAAATCTAATGCCCAAATTCTTCGCTAGTAGATATTGTCCGCTTTTGTCCGTTGTATCGCCGTCAATCTCACGGTTAATGAGACAATCCTTATAAGGGCGTAGAAACTTCTCTACCGTAGACACTTTTTAAACTGTGAGGGTGACGACGATACATAACAGGTAAAAGCAGACAATATCTACTAGAAGTGAGCTTAGACTGTTACGAATGGTATCAAAGTCAGGTTCGGAGCGGTGTGGCAGCCACGACGCTGGGTCACAAAAGGGTGAATTGTGAGATCCAACGTTGATTAGTAAGGGTGCGAAAATGATTCCCGAGTAGATATGTTTTAAAATATTTAAAAAAAAAATACTATTTTTGGAAAGGCAAATGGGTGGGATTAACAAATTAATGAGAGAAGGCCATGTGATGCCAAATTCCACTAACACCTTATTATAATATATAATCCATTTAAGCTGTCAGCCAAATCAACAATAAATAAATAAATAAATAAATAAATAATTTAATTTTGGATATTAATGGTGTGGTCCTATAAATTCTTGGTAAAGCAAAAGCAAAATCCCCATTCATTTAATTAAATTATTTATTTTCAACAAAATTTTTTAATTAGATTCAATGAAAACACCATAAAATGTTTTTTTATATTATTATTACTAATTTATTAACACTGGGTAATATTTTTATTATAATTGATTAGGTGATACCCAAAAATATGTCGTTTTAATACAATATGATTGCGACATTTAAAAATAAAATAAGTAAATAAGATTAATTCATCAATTTTAAATACATCATTAAAATATTCATATTTGGTAAGGTATTGTAAATGGTGTAATATCTTTTATTTATTTATTTATTTTTTGTTAACATAAACTCGTTTTTTAAAAATATTTTCTTTTTAATTTTCCCGAGCTAGAAATAGATACCACAAAGTAAGACGATGACAAATTAACCTTGGAAGGTTATGACTGTGAACTTTAGGTTCTTAGAGTTTATTTGATCAAATTGTTACTACGACCTTGAAAGGTTGACGGTATATTAAGATGAAATTTTAACGTTGGTTATCCAATATCGAACATTGAGGGTATTTTTGACCATTTTTAAAATATAGGGTTTTTTTATTGTTCGAGCAATTGACCACTAATTTTTTTTGATTGATACGTAGATAAGTCCACCCTCAATAGGTATTGTTCTCTTCGAGTTTTCCTTTTGGGCTTCCTCTCAAGATTTTTAAAAACGCGTATGCTTAAAAGAGGTTTCCACACCTTTACGAAGAATGCTTCCCCCCCTTTCGTGGTCTAGCGTCTTCACTGACACTCGTTTCCCTCTCTAATCGATATGGTATCTCACATTTCCATTCTCATTACCTGTTTCAATCTTCATCCTCACAAAATTTTCCATTTATTCTTCGGGTTTTCCCTTTTACGCTTCCCCTCAAGGATTTTAAAACTCGTATATTTAAGAGAGGTTTCTACACCCTTACACTTATGAACAATGCTTCAATCTACTCTCCAACGGATGTGGGATTTCACAATCCACCCCCTACAGGGTCCAACGTTCTCGCTAGCACTCGTTCCCTCTCCAATCGACGTGGGATCCCACACTTCCATTCTCATCACCTGTTTCAATCTTCATCCTTACAAAATTCTCGATTCATTTTCGTGGGTCTCTTTGTTTCTTCACGGAAAAGTAATAGATAACTTCAAAGTCACTTTCTCTTTTTTGTTAAAGAAAAAAAAAAGAGACCCACACTAAATTTTGTTATCTTGAAAACTTTTCCCTATTATCTTAATCAGGAGATAAAGAAGATATGAAACCCATAAGCTATTATTTTATCAAGAATGAAAGGGAGAGATTTGTTATGCCTATACACCTTCCACCATGTCCACAAACTAACCCCTTATATAAATCTCCTACCAACACAATCATCAACAACAACAAGAACAACAAGAACAACAAGAACAAGAGAGAGAAAAACAAGACACAACATGGTGCAAGAGGAAAGTGTCAGAAAAGGGCCATGGACAGAGCAAGAGGACTTCCAATTGGTCTGCTTTGTTGGTTTGTTCGGTGATCGCCGGTGGGATTTCATCGCCAAAGTATCAGGTTTGAAGGTGGCGGGAGAGTACAAATTATAGGTAGGGTTTATTAAAACCCCCCCTCTTCTCCTCCTCCTCCTCCTCCTCCTCCTCCTCCACCTCCTTTTAACCTCTCCCTTCCTCCTCCCTTGCAGGCTTGAAAAGAAACGGTAAAAGCTGCCGTCTCCGGTGGGTTAACTACCTCCACCCCGGTCTCAAGCGTGGCAAGATGTCTCCCCAAGAAGAGCGCCTTGTCCTCGACCTCCACTCCAAGTGGGGCAACAGGTGAATACGAGAATTCATGCTCATGCAATTGTGGAGAGTCGTGATTCCTAACATTGATTCTGACGTATTTTTTTTTTTTTTTTAATTTTTAGATGGTCTAAGATTGCTCGGAAGCTTCCGGGACGAACGGATAATGAAATAAAGAATTTTTGGCGAACCCATGTGAGAAAATTGGCGCAAGAGAAAAAGAAAGCTGCGGTTCATCATGTTGTGGTGTCGCCGTCGTCCTCGTCGACGGTTGACTCGGTCCCGACGATTGATATCGGAGAAGAGAGCTTCTACGACACGGGTGGGGATTGGTCATGTTATATGGGTGAAGAGGATGAAAAGGGTTACTCTTATTCGATGGATGATATTTGGAGAGATATTGATGATGAGAGTGTTGTAAAGGCGGTTTGTGATGAGAAGTTGAGCTGTGGTCCAGTGGCATCACCGGCGCCGTGGGAGTACGGGGAGTACTCGCCGCCGTGGAAGGTGGCGGAGGAAAAGTTTGGGATTTGATTCATTTAAATTTGTTAATAGAAGGTGTGTTTTTGTTTTAGAGGGTAAGGGGGAAAGCTCTGACCTGTATAGCATTTGGAGTTTTCTTTACACTTTCTTGCACCATCTCATGCATCTTCATGCCCACTTTCTAAGCTACTTTTCTAAGCTTTTGTGTGATATCTTTCCAAATTCCCTCTACTACTCCTCTCTCTCTCTCTCTCCTATCTCATTAATTATACTCGGTGAAAATGTTTCGTTCTCCTCCCCGATCAGTGTGATCAGTGTGGATCTCACAATCCACCCACTTTCGGAGCTCAACATCCTTGCTTGCTGATACTAGTTTCTCTCTCCAATCGATGTGAGACTAGGTTTAGACGTACGATTTTGATTACAAGCAATAAACGTTTCAAGAGAGCTAAAAATCCTCCTATTGCAAAGCTCTGCCCACTCTTCCCTTCTTCTAAAATCCACTTTGGGTTAGGTCGGCAAAACTGCTAGTCCAATTTCGGAAGGAAAGACTCAAGATTAATGAGAGTTTACGAACTTCACCCCTTCACCTTCTTGAACTGCTCAATGTTCTCGTTGAGACACTGCCAGTGTCCACTTGACTCAACGTCCTAGTTGTCACTTGTTCCTTTTTTTTAATCGATGTGGAATCTCACATAAAATCTCAAAAATCAAACATTTACCGGTCACAACTTATCTTTAACATCTGTCACGAATGTCAAGTTAGATTGTAACCCTGTTTTTAAGTTGGTTCGGCCGATTAAATTTGACCCAACAATTATATATATAAAAAATAAGATTAATTATGGTTGAAACCTACTTTTGAGAGAGATTTGGGAAAACGAGCACTTGGAATATGATAATGGGAGGTGGACATGTCAAGAGGACGTGGTGCTCATTCATTTATAATATAATGTTTTAAGAACAAATTAATTTAAGATTAATCCGACCATAGTGCTTAGCTTTTGAATTCCATTACATATTCATTAGATAACTATTATTAGTTTACACAATTCATATATAATCGAATCATAGTGAAAGTTGCCCAATTTCCACCGACAACAAAAAAAGGTATTCCATTTTAAGCATACATATAAATTAATTATGAGCACTATAAACTATACACTCCCGAATGAGTGAACTCTACCTGTCTATGCCGGATGGGATTGGATTCACTCCACCCTTAAGCTTTGGAGGAGTATATATTGAAATAGGATTGAATGATATGCTCCGTCGGGTTCAAAATTCAGATTTCACATCTGTGTGTCTTGGCGTTCTCCTACATCCTCTACGACATGGTCACGTTATTTACTCATCGATTTTAAGGGTGAAAACTATCCCCACAGACCAACACAAATCCTTTCCACAAGACCACCCAATATAGAATTACTCCAAACAAAACACACTTAAACTGTGTAGTTCCTATGACCGAGTCACTAAAAAAAAGGTGTACCTTGCTGGTATAGATAGTGATTTTCAATTCTTTTAAAATTTTCTTAATTATCCTATCCTTCACGTTGGTATTCTAAGAAGACGTGCCTTGAGAATTCTATTGACATGACTTTAATACCATGTTAGGACAACAACCCTCTATATTAGTATGATATTGTCTGCTTCGAGCATAAGTTTTCATGGTTGTACTTTTTCTTTTCTCAAAAAACCTAGTACAAATAGACATAATATCTCTCACTTATATACTCATGATCTTCTCCTTAATTAGCCACGGTGGAACTCTAACAATTCTCAACATATATGAATTGTCAATATCTCCTTAGAGCATACCAACGGCTCGAACAAACAACAAAATCATAGAAATTTCAACGGTTGAAGTGAACCGTAAAAAAAAAAAAAAAAAAAAAAACAAACAAACAAACAGGAGAGGAACGTGAGAAAGTGGGTATAAAGTTATGATCCAAGGAAGAAAAATCTTGGTTGCTATCTAAAGTATGGCTGCTGGCAGCTGAGTGGCGGCTGATGAGCAGCGGTAAAATCCATCAAGGATGACAAATAGCAGTCAAATTCTTCTTATTATTAGTATTATTCCGTTGAAAAGACATCCAATGGTCAACTTTTCAAAGGAACATGTTTGGTAATGTTTTCCAATTTTGGTGGAAGTGTCTCATATGTTTAACCTCATTTGGCTATCAGTGAAACCAATATTTTTCACGTTCATCAAAGTTTAATCAGGTTCATGAACTTGATGATGTTTGAAAACGTCCAATCAACCTCATCCTAAACTACAATTGGATTGTGCTGTAAATTTATTATGGTTCGTTCGATTCAAATAAATTAAATGGTGTCTAAACTCTTGAAAAATAAGGTTCGTTCTTTAAAAATCGTGTCGACACAAAACACGGGTCTAGCTTCAATCTACAAAAATATTTATGATTTTGATAACACAATTGTTCGGTCCAAACTGCACTCTTGACACGCTTGCAGAATCTTCATTATACTCTTCGGTTATTTTTTTTTTTACTTTCTTGTCAAATTAGTATCTTGTATTCCTTTTAGGATTGATTTTGTATTCTTTTGTATCCCATAACCCTTCTCAGTTTGTAAATAACTTGAAACTTTTGACACTGATATTGCATGTCTTTTAAAACAGCACAAAATTTTACCATATTTTTCACATTTCAATGTTTTTGCTTTATGTTGATTTTGTTCTATGTGTGTTTGATTTTGTACTTTCATCACGATTCGATTTCTCGAAACCTCGAAAATTGGGTCGTGATAAATTGATATGAAAGCTAGTCATTGGACGGTGTGAAACACTGGTCATAGTAGAAACCAAAAGCAAAAGCAAAGCCACGAGAGCTTATTATTCTCTGAGTGGACAACATCATATCAATGTAAAGATTTATGGTCCCTAACATGATATCAAAGTTATACCTTTAATTTAGTGCATGATATCAGAGTTATACCCTTAATTTAGTGAGCCTGAAAGACGTAGTGTTTACATTACGTGGGGATACATAACAATTAATTTTTTCCCAACACCTTTAAACTTTATTTTAAGAAAATTTCCTCCAACTTAACCTTCCTAAGTTCTAAAATCTAAACAGATTACACATAAAATTAGAATCTAGAATGCAAAAAAGGGTTCACAGCAAGCAACTATATTATTATATCAAGTGATGATCCAAGCTCCACAAGTTTTCAACCATGGCATCCTCCAACACCCAATCTGGTGCTATCATTTGGGCATCACGATCACCAACTTCCCAATCACCCAACGCACCAACTGCCTCATGTTGCTGCTTCTGCCCCACCATGTCAAACCTCCAAGCTTCCATGAATTCACCACAAGGACTTGGTGGCCATGCTGAGACTTCAGGCCATTGCTGGACGGAACGTGGAGGCGGCGGAGGCGGCGGAGGAGCTCCGCTGCCATGGTTGGCCGGAAGAACAACAGTACTATTCGATGAGTTTGGTAAGTTCATGTTATGGAGAGATGGAGGCAAATTTATGGAGTAATTGGATGTTTGGTCCATGGCTTCTAGCATGCTCAAATGACAAATGGCATCCAAAAGTTTCCTGCTGTGAGCTTGTACTTTCAGCTGACGTAACTGTTTTTGAACTCGGGTCCTCCAATAGTTTTTAATCTCGTTATCCGTTCTCCCCGGTAGTTCTTGTGCAATTTTTGACCACCTACAACAAAAAAGAAATTAGGTATGTCTTCAATTTTTTACCTACGAGAAAGATTTGAATCTTTAAACTTTTAATCAAATATCAATACTTTTAAAACAAATTCTATAAATTACGTTCTAAAAAGTGTTTGTAAATCAAATTAATATGATCGTCAATATACCTATTACCCCATTTGGAATGAAGTTCGAGGATGAGGAGTTGTTCTTGAAGAGTGAGATTCCCGCGTTTAATATCGGGTTTTAAATAATTCAGCCATCTCAATCTGCAACTTTTTCCCGTTCTCTTGAGACCTGACAAAAGACAACGTTCGAAGAAGAGACGAGACAAGACGAGAGAATTCGGAATGGAGAGAATGCAAGTGTGTATAAATACCAGCTTGTTTAGCCAATAGGTTCCATTGGCCTTCACCATGAGCAGCAATATAATGAATCAACAATGTGTCCTCTTCAACAGTCCATGGCCCTCTTCTTAGCTCACTTTCTTCCTCACTTGGCCTATGGGCTGCAGTATTTGACACACCAGCCATAGGGACAAGAGGCAAAGAGGGTATTATTGGAGTGTAGATGTGCATAACAAATGGCAAAAACAAAGGGTTTTATAGAGGGAAAACAATGAGAAAGGGCCAAAATAAAGGCACAAAGCCACAAGATATGAAGCAATTCATAAAACTATGGTTTGACAATGAAAGGGTTTGTGTCCCTTTTTAGTACATTGCGTGGGAATTGGAATTTTCTGAAATGGGGAAATCAGCTGACCTGAGCTGAGCTGAGCTATCCAAACTTCCTTTTAATTTGGTTCTTTGAGACAACTTTTTCGTTAAAATTAATGAACAATGAACCTGGTCACCCTTTCATTCATGTCCATTATCTTCAACTCTCCCATGATTGTTCATAATTATTACATACCCTTTTCATTTTAAATCATGACTTCCCATTCAATCTTGAGCTTGTTCTTGAATCAATATCATTTTTGGGATGTTCTATCAAATGGGTTTTGTTTGTATCCCATTTTCCCTCAAAGAATTACAAGAAACACAATGAAATTCAAAGGGGCCTCTCGATGGGAGATGAGCATCAGAATTTCAAAGGCCATAGGCTTAACAAAGTGATGCCTTTCTCATCTTTTTCTTTGCTTTCTCCTCTCTATTGTCCTTTCATATTCCCATTTTCTTTTTCCTTTTCGAGACAAATATATACTCTAGAAAATGAGTATATATACTTACTTGGTATTGATATCATAAATTGTAACCATCTATGTCGAGGATTTGAATCAACAGAGATCTTTTTATTATACTTTCTCCTCACTCATATGCTGTGATCTGTATAGGGATGTCGAAGAATATTAAAGCTATCATGCACGTATTTAAATTTCAAATCTTAAACACGTCAAATTGACATATGCTGTGATCTGTATAGGGATGTCGAAGAATATTAAAGCTATCATGCACGTATTTAAATTTCAAATCTTAAACACGTCAAATAATGGAAAAATGGGGAATCAGAACATTAATGGATATGAGGTATGATTGAGCTGTGTTTTTGTGTTTTTCAATTCAAACCACAATCTCTACCAAAAGTTCAACACTTTTTAATAATAATAATAATAATAATAATAATATTATGCATGTTTTTATTCTTTGGATAAATTCCTCTGTTTTTTGGTTGCAAACTTTGCGATTCTTGGTGGGGGCCTAAATGAAGCTTTTTTCTTGATATTTTGTAATATTATTTTAAATGCTCCATAATAAGAGATATTCATTTAATTTGTCAGATACGGAAATCCATTCTAAATAGTTTTTAATATATATATATATAAGAGAAGAGAGGACACAATTTTCTGTCCACAATTTTTTAATGAAAAATTTTCGCTCTGATTCTTGAGAATTCCGTGGAGATGAGAATTGAAAAAAAAGTGGAGGCGGCGGAGATGGAGAAGGTTTCCCGTCTCTACCCACTCTACAGACGTCTCTATCCATGATAAAAAGCTTTATTATTATTATTATTATTATTATTATTATTATTATTATTAAATAAAAAGAGGGTAGAATTACGTGAGAGACTATCTAGCTCAAGACTTTAATAATGGTATTATTTTTGGGTACCCTCAAGTGAATATATTTGGATTACGTGGAAAAATGAGTTGATATGATTCACGTTTAGTTCATGAATCGATAAATTATGTAATTTTTGTAAATTATAATATCGTAATATAACGAGCGAATTAAATTGATATTTATAAAACTAATTATCATAAATATTAAAAGAAAATGAATAGAGATGGATTTGAAAGATTTGAAATAAAAGATGAATATAAAAATGGAAAAAAGAGCATTGAATTGTCCCTTTATGTGGGAAGATCCAAATCCTTAAGGAGGCAATGTGAGGAATCTGTCACATTCAAAGCAAGCCCTATGAACCACTTTTTTTTTGCTTCTTCTATTTCTTTTATTTAGGACCCCTACCACTAAATCTAATCATCGGTTTCTTTCGTTTATTTACGTTACTAGGTGATTCGTGAATAAATAATAGTCGGGGCCGTGTAGACTAACGAGGCAGAGAGATCATATTAGCCATTTGTTTACTTATGTAGACAACTAATAGTCATCAACCACTGACGTTGTTCATATTCTCTTGAGCCTGTTTTAGGATAATCTAAATGATGAAAAGTTGAGTCAAGTTATCATCGATGTCCACTAACTTTGGGGCAAAAACTATATAGGAGAATAGAGCAAGCCCATTAAGAAAAGAAAGGTGGTGGAAGGCATCTGTACGCAAAATTATTTAAAGTGGATTTTATCTTAAAATATGTCATGACTATATGTAGTGTACATGTTTATACATAACATACTAGAGAAGTAACTAATGATCGTACTGACATATAACATGCGTGAGATTTCACATTGAAAATTTTCGTTCAAAGAGATGATGCACATAATACTTTCATATTTATCATGACATAAATTTCTTATCATATGTATGCTCGTATTCAATATTTCATTCATGTTTATCATACATGGTACATTGTAGTGTCTCACAAGGCATAAACATAATTTTGTTAACATAGCAATCATAACCGACAAGGAAGTACATGGATCACACGGTTCATTCGAATATCATTACATCAATTATAATAAGTAATAAGGCCACATGAAACATGTTATTCATGAACAATCAATTTCATCCAACCAGTTTAGGTATTCTAAGAGCAAGCTCGTTTGTTGTCCAAGCTTTTGTTGATACTTTTGGTATTCTAAGAGCAAACTCGTTTGTTGTCCAAGCTTTTGTTGATACTTTTAAACTTGCTTTGACCAAACATTTATCAGCTACGATATCCATTCATTCAGAGAAATCGAGCTTAAAACCTAAACGAGTCAACTGAATCAATTGAAACTAAACTAAACGGGAAGAACGAGTAATGATATTCGAATGACTAATTTGTACGTAAAAAGAACATATGTTTCACAAAAATTCCAAATCTCTGCTAAATCCCACTAACTTGTAACACAAACAAACAATGAATTCAACTCAAGATTAACATTAATTTTTTGAATACAATGAATCCATACCAAAGCTGTAACCCATTCAAACCAAATGTGTAGTGCATGAAAAATTACCTAATTACTTGTTCCTTTTAAATTCCTCTCTAGCTCAAAACGACGACGTGTAGTAATTGCACGTGCCACTTAACACGGAAAAGCCGCCACGTGTCGCATAGAACGCATTCGTGCGGCACGTGCTAACAACCTCACTTTTGTTTTTATATTGTACACGTGTCGATGATCTAATGGTCCCCACACCATGTGCGTTACAGGTCTTGCTTTGGTGCCGCCATATATAAATAGCTGTAACTAAATGACAAAGACATGTTGTTTTTAATTAATTAATTAATATTATTATTTATTCTTTTGTTTATATTTCAAATTATATTTGTTTACTTTTATTGTATACTTGGATTTTAAAGTACACACTGTTCCATTCGGGTATTGACACGTGGCACCGGCTTTTAATTGAGGTGGCTTTTTTTTTTTTCAAAACTTTTTGTTTGACCAATACTTTTTTACATTAAAATATTATTTTAATCCTATTTTAGTTTTTATATTTTAAATATTTTAACTAATTAAATGACCTAAAAGAAAGGTACACGTCCATATAAATAGTAACTATCAACTTTTTTATTCTCATTTGAATGTAGTTTCTGTTTATTCATGTATCATTGATCGAACTCTTGATGGTAGCGGATTCACTTTCCAACCACAAGTGAGCTAAGCCTCTACCTTCAGTTTAAGAAGAAGGTTTTAGAAAACGAGGGCAAGGGAAGAGAGAGGTTTTTGAAAGAGACATTATATCAGCAAGCAAGAGAGTAACAACAACGACTGACAGTATATAACCTTGGGTAGGGGGTTACTTTATTCGGAGTTCATGGTTCTTTTTCATTTATAAATTTTATAATATATGCTTAATTTGAAGCGAAAACATTATCCAAATCTAAAACATTATAACGTGTAAATTTAGGTTATGGAATCAAGATCACATGGAACTCGTCTACTAACATGAATAAAACCAAACACACATGCATCAACGCTCTAGATTCATTGTATTAGTATTATTGGGAAAAACCAAAATAATTAAATATTTGAATTAAAATGTAATTGATATTGCTTTTAAACAAAGTATTTTTAAGTAAAACCCTTTCTTTAACGACCATTTTAAATAACACCTTACAATTTCTTTTGTATACATTTTTATAGGTAAATAACATCATGAAAATATAATTTTAAAGTAATAAAAATATTAAATAGACTTCACATACTTAGTCTAGTAATTAATAATCCATCTAATGTTATGGATCAACATTAGTTGAAAAATATTTTTTATTAGAATAAATATTAAGCCGGGATCGAGAGAGATTAAAATAAAATAAGGTCGACAAAAGAAAAAAATATATATTATATTTTGAAAGCTTAATAGTATTGAGTTCATAGTTTTATAAGTGCATGGTTCATGCATACACGTAGAAAATTGTTGGAAATTTTAGTCTCAAACTTTTTAATTAATAATATGGCAATTATCGTTGAATTAAGCTTGTATTTACGAAAAATATGTTAATTATAAAGTTTAAATTTTCATCTTAATTTAGGGTTTATCTGGAAAATGAAATTAATTAAAAAAAAATATTGAAAATGAATTAAAATGAATTAAAAAAAGACAAAAATAAAAGGTTCAATTAATAAAGATTATTTTGGGAGTTTAATATGAACAGTGGAAAGTGCGGAAACGGCTTGTCGGGAATAAATATATAATATTCGATTTAATAATTTTATTTGAATTTTAATTTTGGGGTAAATAATAGAATTTGTTTTTGTCGCTGTCGGATGGAGGTTTCATCAGGTCAGGTGGTTTTTATTAATTCGAGTTTTTAAAAAAAACCATGTGATTTTGTTCTTTTTTATTTATTTATTTTTTTTAATTCTTTTTCGTTAAAATGAAAGAAGCTATTATCTAAATTTGTCTCCGAAAATTATATTATTCGGATATGCCTCGGTTATTATTAAATTTTACCCGAATCTTTCAGGCATTTTTTTTTTACCACTCACATGTATTTTACGAAAATTTTATACGATATCATTCGATAAAATTGCTTCAAACAAAACACATTTAATCATATAATTTGTTGGTATAGATAGTAACTTTCTACGATAAAATTTTATTTTTTTTAGATAAAAGAAAAAAAAAAGAAAAAAGTAAAAGCCTATTTTGGTATAAAGTAGTGGGAGAAGGGAATAATAAGTAGGATAATAAGTCAACTCTAATATGGTTGAAAGTCAGTTTTCTTGGGCAGTTCACAATAGTATAGCATAGCAATCTAGGGCTGCCCCTCTTCCTCCTTTCAAATTTAAACCCTTTTATTTATTTATTTATTTTTTCTTTCATATATTTTTTTAAAAAATTGGACTTAATTTAAAATTTCTCGAACAAAATTCAAAATTCATTCCAAACATGTTCCTTAGTCCAATAACGTTGAGACAAGTAAGATTAGAAAACGAATTCAAACTCTATAGTGACAGTCACTACTCATGATTATTTTAAAAAAATTAATCTAAAATCTTATGGAAAATATATTTTTTAAATTAAAAATATATATATTTTTTCTATTTAGTTGACTTTTAATGTAAAAAACAAAGTTCCAAAGTACTAAAAAAAAACAATTTTCAATAATAAAATTTACAAAAATAATTTTAAATAATCATGAAAGAGCATAGAATTCCAAAAATAATAATAACAATAAGTTTTATTTATTTTTTTAAAAAATTATTTTACATAAATCATGAAAAGGGCGTTGAAAATTGTAGAATTGGAATTAGGTGTCCAATGAACCAAAGCAAATGCTTATCATTTGCAATCACCCCCTCACCCCAATCTCTTTTTTTTATTCCCCCGCTAACCCTATACTAGCTACTATGAGTTTTGACTCTTTTAAGGGGCTTTTTAGTAACTTCACATCATTAATAGTCGGATTAGATTAGACAAGATTAAATTAGATTGAGTTAGACTAAGTGTTTAGGTTTTTCGAGTCAAAATGTGATACACGAATAAAGTTGGGTATATAAATGATCTAAGACAACATAGGAAGGAGAGAGATCTTGAGAATAGGATGGCTAAGACAGACTTAAAAAAAATTGAAAGTCCCTACTTATACTAACAAAGTGTTAGTTGGTATGGATACTCTTCACTCTTAAGAAGTAAGGAATAGGTAACGTGAGTATGTCGTAATGGGATGCAAGGAAAGTCGGTCCTAATTCAAATGGTGGGCATGGATCGTTACAGGGGATTTATGAACAAATTGAAATTTTTTCGAGAATAAATTGTAAAAAATTAAAATAGTGAAGGGAGAGGTGGGAAATGGAATCTAAAAATTTTATATTTGTTTTGTTTTGGCATGTACCCTTTAATTTTTGTTTGTTTGATGAGGACGGCAGCTTCATTGGATTGGATATTTGTCCAAAAACAAAACCTTTTTTTAAAAAAAGTGAATAAAATCTGGTCTCTCTATAAATGAATGAGAATTCACCCTTCTTTCAACTCCCTAATCCTTCCATTTCCCTTTAACCCTTTCTCCACCAAGCTCTCATCAATGGAGGATTTTGATTCTCTCTGGACTTATCAACAGGTTCGTCAATCTCTCCCTCTCTGATTTCCATTTTCTCTTCTGGGTCTTCCTCTCTTTGCCATTTCCACTCCATTTCTTTGGTCTTTTCTTGTTAACTTCATCCATGGAGGATACTTTCTGGCCTTTATTTTCTCTCTGTTCTTGTCTATATGTTGCTATTCAAATGCTTTCTTCTGGGCTTTCATGGGTTTCTCTTGTTGGGAGCTGAAAAAACTGAAACACAAGCGATTTTTGCATTTGGGTCTCAATTGGTTTCTGTAATTTGCTGTTTTTTGAACCCCAATTTCATGAATAAACAGAGGATTCTGGAAATTGGGTGTTCTGAAACAGTGATTTTCCAACAAGGGTGTTCATAATTTCTGATAGGGAATAGTTTTGTTTTTGGAATATGTTAAATCATATCAAATAAATAATTCTATCCTGCAATGATTGGACCATGTTCGTCTTGAAACTTGTAGTGAGCATAGTTTTTGGCTTTGCACTGCTGAATTGATTCTCCCTTGTAAAAAACAAACAAAAAACTCTGTTCGCTTCCAATGGGAATCTTTGCCTGTTTCAATGTTTCGATTCGATCGAGATTATAATGTTTTAATCGATTGAGCTATGCTTATAGGGGTGGGATGAGATAAAACAGAAGCTTTTGTGTGCTACAATTGAGCTAGAATCAGCAAAAATGGAGGCAAATCAAGAGATGATGAAGAACAAAGAGAGTGTAAAGAATCTGATGAATCTTCTTCAAATGGCTTACAAAGAAAGAGATGAAGCAAAGAATCAGCTTCAAAAGGTGTTGAATGAATTGATGTTAACATCTCATTTTCAAGCTGAAAGTCCTGTAGGTAAAGCAAATTCCAGCATCACAGAATCCAACAGCCTTTCAGCTGATACATTCAACAACAATCCTCAATCTCAATCTCTTGGCTCGCCCGTCGTTGATTCGTTCTTCGATGCTGTTTCGTCGACTGATTTCTCGAGCTTAAACGTTGGAGATTCGTATAATGTGGATCCATGTGGGTTGGTGATTGAGAACATTGTGAAGGGGAAGAAACTGCCAGAGAAGGGGAGGCTGCTGCAGTCTGTGATGGAGGCTGGGCCGTTGCTTCAGACGCTGCTCGTGGCCGGGCCGCTCCCCCAGTGGAGGAATCCGCCCCCGTTGCAGCCGTTCAAGATACCTCCTGTGTTGATGAAAGGACAGGGTGTTGTGGTGAACAGTCCTAGAATGTGTTCAAGTTCTATGTTGAATTTCTCTGGCGTTCCTTCAGAGTCAGAGTCATGTTGTTTGAATCACAGTAGTGCATTGGTGTCAGGTTGTAATCCCAGTTTTGGGTGTACAAAGAGACAGAGATTGGTGTAAGAATGATACTCATATATTGTATTGTAAAAATTAAAGTTGGTTTCATTTGTAAATGAGATGTTAAAGTTTTTGGTATTGGAAATTGATTTCAGATTAGACTTCTCATTTCCTTCTCTTCCCCTGTATAAAAGTATGGTATTATTGTATGCTTTAAAAACCTCTCGTTAGAACTAACCCAATTGAATTGGTCTAACAAAACGTTACATTAGTTTAACCTTCAGTGCATCTCCATTTTACCTGCCTCGAATAGGGTGGGGATTCTCCATTAGTTTTGAGACTTTAATGGTAATATTTAAATTGAAAATTATGTTATTTGTTTTTTTATTGTTAAAAACTATATTGTAATATTAAATTTTGAATTAAAATATTATATATATATATATATATATATATATATATATACCTTGTTTATGAAATATATTAATTTATTAGGATTTTTTTCAATTTTTAAATTAAGATTATATTAATAAATAAAAATTTTAAAATAATTAATTTTTTTAAAAATAGTAACAAGAAAAAATAATCCAAAAAACATAAAAATAAATAGAGAATTTCACGAGAACAAAGAATGAAATAGGTGGCGGGAATGACTACGGGGAAGACTTTCTCATCCCCGCCTTGCTCCATGGACATCTCTATACACAAGTCTTGCACTTAATCCTAGTATTGCTTGTGTTCCATGCACGTTTCTTTGATGATGCTCGTTCTTCCTCATTCTCAATCGCTTGTGGTACTAACTGTCATAACCACTAGGTGAGCGATGCATAACATCGTGTCCTACAAAGAACAATGATGGAAGTGTAGTGACGTAGCAAAGTTCACATCTAAGACACAATTGAATAAAATGTGAACTCAAAGTTCGATCTACTAAACCAAAATGGAAAAAAAAAAAAAAAAAAAAAAAAAAAAAGTCAAAGGGACATTGAGCATACCACTAGCCAAATCTTGGTGCTACTGTCGAAGGTCGAGGCACGGTGGTTGAACGATGAGAAAAGAAAACAGTGACAAAGGATAAAGAAGTCAATGGCAACGAGCACGTGCAATTGTGAACGAAGCTGAGCAAAGAAGACGATCGATTGATGTGGTGAAGCTGAACTTGAAGCCGAAAGTGTTAAGGAACCCAAAAGTGACAAAAGCTCTCCTGTTAATAGACATCCTACCATTCCTAAGAGTCACAATTTAAACTCCTAAGATTTAGGCAATTCTAAAAGAAAAAGGTTGTGGTTTCCTTTTGAATTAGAAGATAAAATTAAAAAAATTAATCTCCAAAAATGAAATTAAAGATTTATTTTAAAATCTCTTTTTCCAAAATTTTATTAAAAATTAATTTTATCTTGGCTGAAAATTTTAATCGCCTAAATTACCCAAGAACAGCTAAATTCAATTAATTCACAATTAACCAACCAAAGGAGATTCAAAGCATAAAATAACCTTAAAAAATAAGGTAATTACTTTGGGACTAATCAAAGCAAGAGGAAGATACGAGAAAAATAATGGTAACCTCGAAATAGGGCGTCACAAAACTTGCCTATTAGCCCAACTATTAGAGATAATAGAGAGTTGTTATGAAGCTTATCATCACATCATCATAAACATCATAATATTTTACCATTTAGCTCCAACATTAGATCCAATGAGCCAATTCAATCAATATAGCGAGCAACTTCAAGGTAAAACAAGGTAAAATGTAACGGCTCAAACCCATCGCTAGCGGATATTGTTTTCTTTGGGCTTACCCTTTTCAAGGCCCAAATATGGGATCTAACAATCCACCTCCTATTCAAGGCCCAGCGTCCTCGCTATCACTCGTTTCCTTCTCCAATCAATGTGGGACCCCCCAATCCATCCCCTTCAAGGTCCAGCGTCCTTGCTGGCACATCGCCTCTTGCCCACCCCCTTCGAGCTCAGCCTCCTCGCTGACACATTGCCCGATGTCAGGCTCTAATGCCATTTGTAATAGCCCAAACCCACCACTAGCAAATATTGTCCTCTTTCAGCTTCCCTTTTTGAGCTCCCCTCAGGATTTTTAAAACATGTCAGCTAGGAAGAGGTTTCCACCCCTTATGAAAAATGTTTCATTCTACTCTCCCATCGACATGGGATCTAGGTGACATTTAAAAATGGGAATTTTGTTCCAAGATAAGTCTTGTGAACTTGGTGGGTGACAAGAAGGAACTTGACATTTAATAAATGGATGTGCTCGTGAAAGCCCCAAACAGGGGATATCTCGTGCAAATAATGAATGATCTATTAGGATGAGACAGAGCGAGAGAGATATTCTAATTGTTGAGAAGATAGTAAGGAAAGTAAATGAGATGATAAGAAAAGCATGAAAGTGGAAATGAAGATTCAAGCTACGCAATCCTTTAATGAGATTGATTAACTTGTAATCAAAACAAAATATGCATGATTGAACACATTATCTTATTAATCCCCTGCCCCACTTCTTATGTGTTCAATTGGCCAGGACTCAAGTATAGCCTAGGACATAATTGTATATGCGCTAGAGAGAGAATGCCATATTCTTTTTCCCCTCCCTTTCTTCATCACAAAAATTTAAGTCCAAGCAACAACCACTTCTCAAGACACTATAAATGTATTTCAAAAGCACCACAAAAGGTTAAGGAACTATAATCACAACTTACCTCTGCTTCTGCTTCTACTTCAGGGCACTGGGTCGACGAAAATCGACAAACATGGCTCAAACGCTTACTTTCCTGTTCTATCTCTCTTCATTCACATTTCTTTCCATCGTCCGAGCTGAAGGCAGAGCCCCTCATGGCCTGGTATACGAGAACCCGGTGGCGTTCTCTCCAATGGCGTATGATTTCTTCCATCCAAGAACCCAGAGTCCCAATGCCGAAGACCCATGTGGTGCATCCAAATGCTCCCCTTTGCCCCTTGCAGCTCAACTGCAATCTAAACCTGCACAAGAAAGCAAATACTCCACAACAACTCAGAAAGGTGAGGGGGTTTTTGGGATTCTGGGAATTGTGTTTGGCATCACATTTGCTGTGTTTTTGGCGATGGGGGTGTACTATGTACTACGTACCCGCCTAGCCAACGCAAACCGAGCCATGTCTGCAAAACCTGGTGCTTGACATGCTCAAATCCAACATGTTTATGAGCCTAACAAACACTTGGGCACTTCTCTTCCTCGGTTTAGTTTATTACTCCTTTCTTGTTTATTTCTCCAAGATTGATAGCGGCTATGGCTATACATATTTATTAATCTGTTATATATATAGGAGGCTGTTCTATATCTATCGTCTAAATTGTGTTTCCTAAAATTTTCTTCATCCCTCCTCTCCCCCCATGTGTAAATTTTTTGCTCCTTCGAAGTTTCTGGCTCTAATCCTACTAATAAGGCGCGTTCATGAATGAATCCAAGAAAAAAAAAAATCACAACTAGCAATGGGGCCTTCCAGAAATTATGCCAGATGAATAATCAAATGAAGAAAAAGTAATAGAATTATTGACCATGGCCGCACTAAATGTTTGCAACAAGGAAAGTCTTAAAAAGTTCTAAAACTCAATATAATGAATTTGGAAACTTTGGCCAACCAAAATGGAACTGTACGTAGAAATGGTGGAAACTTTCCAACAAAAGGTTTTAGGAACCAAGATTTACTTCAAGAACACATACCAAGCAGATGGTTCATGGTTGTACGATAGAACAAAAGTGTACAAATACAAATGATAAAAGTCATGCATACATTGCCATATCAATGCCAATAAAAACTACCGTAACATTAGGGTCTTCCTGTGAAGTGCGCAACCCCAAAATTCAGATCGTTCAACAAACAACCATATCAGGTGATAGCTGCTGAAGTAGAGAAATACTGGACACATGTGACCAATACCCTTTCCTCGTTGAGTCCATCAAAAAACTAGATGAATAGAAGCAAAACCAAGCACTAGAAGCCAATAAGCAACTGGAACAATGTGATCAGTAACACAACATGGCTCAACCTCAGTGCTAACTCAATATTAGAACGTCCAGTTGAATTCCGTTGTTTCAATTGCATAAGAGTTACATCAATTTAGCCGCATAAACAGTCTCAAAGGATGATAGACAAATATTTACGCAAGAGGATGTATAGTAGAAAATACAATTGTTTGATAATCCAGAATGTTAAAAATACTCATAGCTTTGTTCTCATTCATACTCAGCTTTATTGTTTTAAAGGCCTTTATACTCATAGCTTTGTTCCACAGTCATAACATCAATTGTTTAATAATCCAGAATGTTAAAAATACAAAATTTAAAATTCTGTTTTCTTACATGATTCATGCAAGTACATTGATCAAGAAAACATTCTCCACATATCACCATCCCCGTGAACTGAGAGCCTGAATCACAGGTCCAAATGTCTGGTCTACAGCTCTATTCCATAGGTGCGAAATCTCTGGGCCATATTTCTTTGCTAATACAGCTTTTTTCATCTAAAGTCGTTTCAAAGAGGATGCTATTAGATTAGTGGGGTTAGCTGCTAGATGGAAGTATAAATTCAGAGATGGTAGAACTTGCATTAAGGAATTCTACATTGTTGGTAAGAGAACTTGTCGGCCAAGAACAAAGTTTAGATTAAATAATAATATCAATAATTCCTTCCAAATACATAAACCCTGACAGTCCACATTATTCAATACTCACCACTCCCAGATGGAAAAAATTCAGGTGCCATATAGTTACTTATTCTGAGACGTTTCTTGTTAAAAAAAATCCTTATTCTGAGACACTTCTGCTTTGAATTAACAAATATTGTTGAGAACCCAGTTATCAAAACTGTCCAAAGAGTAGTCACTCAGATTTCTACCATCAAAATGCAGCATGCCTAGACATCTAAAATGACAGCAAATAACGAATTTTCTTGATACCCATGGTCCTCCATTGGTCTGTTACAATCTAATCCTTCACAAATGAAGTAAAGAACACATTCTTATACAAAACTTTATATTTTTCTATGATGAATTAAACTCGTGTGTAGAAAAATTGATTTTACAGTATTCAAATAATGTATATTTCAGCTTTATATTAAAAGAAATATAACTTACCATAAATTTATTGATATAAAGAAAAACATAAAAATTATACACATCAAGCCATGTTTAGATTAAGATCAATGTCAAAAATGTAAAAAAAAAAAAAAAAAAAAAAAAAAAAAAAAAAAAAACTACTTACAGATGATTTAACCTGAATGACATTATTGAAAATTTTGATAATTTCACTACGCTCTCCCCTTATTCCCAATCATTCAAATATTCACACATATACATTTGATAATTTCATTACATTTTCACAATGGTCAAACACAAGCCATAAAAAGTTAATGATTAGGGTAACAGAAAGGGAAATTTTAAACATACCGGAGATTGGGTGGCTGGCGGATAATTTTCCGAAATGGATCTGTATATGCTTTTCCGCTGCTCAAAAACAACAACCCCGACGAATACGCTGCCCAGTGCAGCACCAAGAAGTCGCTCCTGCAATTGGATCCAGATTTCCACCAAAAAGGAGAAGAAAATGAGATCAAATTGCACCCAATAAATGGCAAGGAAATCGAATCAGCTCTGGAAGTCCATCGGAGCATGGATGCTTGGTTACCTGAGCAAGAATGGAAATCATGGTAACATAAGCTTCGCCACTAAATTTCGCCGGATAGAGGAAATTTTTGGGACAGATTATCGAGCGAGGCCGGCCGATAGGGCTACTTACAATGGATCTTCACCCGAATATTGATTGCACAATTCCATTTGGGTAAATAAAAAACATAAAATAACATTTTATTTTAGTTTGCCTTTAAATATTTAATTTATATTTTTTTTTATAAAAAATAAATAAATAAGAATAATGTTTTCCATGAAAAAAAAAAAAAAAAAAAAAAAAACACCTTATGAACAATATATGTTTTGACCTCGTATGGGTGATTACCAGTCTCGACCTTCTCGTGGCTAGCCCCCGTGTTCTTGAGGTCAACCTTTACCTTTGATAAGGTCAATTTCGCAATAAAATCTATTATGGTTTGTCATTTTATTGACGTTTTTAGAGTAAAGTGCATATCATATGCTAACCCATCTCGTGAAATGTAATTTAACGTCCGAGTAACAAAAATGTACATGAATAAACCAATCTCACATCTAAATCAGACAACATTGAATATACGAAGTTAGAAGGTTTCATATTGGTACGTGGAGATAGTCTTCACTCTTAGAAACAAAGAATAAGTCACGTGACCATGTCATAGGAGAATGTCGGGTCCAAGAGATACCGAATTTAGATTCTAAATCTTGATCCGAATTATGGGTATAAGTGGTTACACGTTAAAATTAAAAAAAACAAAATTGTATGGAAGCAATTAAAAAAATTGAGACAAGAAATGGAAGACAGCGAAAACAAAGATGATGAAGCAGGCAATTGAATCCCTACCTTGAATATGAGCTAAACTCAAAAGTGTTTGTATTTTCTGTTTCTTTTTATGTACACAACATATGAATAACAAAGAAAATTCAGAAGTGAATCCTAATCTTTCTTCTACTCATATGATGTATTCAATGAATAGCTCTAGAAGTTCTCCTTGTGAAAGTGAAACCGAGTCGTCGAACTTAAACTAAATTCTTGGCATAGTTGCTTCAACGTTTGGGTCAGTGTAGCACTTCCACAATAAAACACACCTGCAAATCCAGACTACGATGCTATTAAATCATTTCTAGATCCAAATGTTTTAAAACTTTAGAAACGGTAACTTCTTATTACCTATACGCGAAGCCATGTGGTTACTTGCCATCTCCATGAACACCTTCCTCCAGTTTGGTCTAGCAAAATGCGTCCTTATCTGTTCATGTTACATCAAATATGTAATTTATAAAGTTTAAATAATATACTTAGAATTGGAGGAGAACGATTAATAACGTTAGGTTTGATTTAGATTTGATTTGTTTTCGATATGTCTTGTAACTCTATATAATAGCCAACCCAATTTCATTCTTCAATAACATGTGAGATTTCTATTACTTGTCATCTTTCCAGTTTTTTCTCTCCGTTCCTAATATTTTGTATCATAGTCATGCTCTAAACTTAGCCATGACAACTCTCTCTCTCTCTCTTACTAACATTTGGTATCAGAGTCATGCCCTAAAGTTAACCATGACAATAGAATCCTCAAATATCGAACAAAGATTGTGCATTTGGTACCAGAGCCATGCTCTAAAGTTAGCCATGACAATAGAATCCTCAAATATCGAACAAAGATTGTGAGCCTCGAAAGTGTAGTAAAAAAGTGACTAAAGTGTCGAACAAAGGGTGTACTTTGTTCGAGAGCTCCATAAGCCTCAGGGGAGGCTTATAGTGTACTTTGTTCGAAGGGAGGATTGTTGAAGATTATTGGGAGTGAGTCCCACATGGGCTAATTTAGGTAATGATCCTGAGTTTATAAGTAAATGAATACATCTCCATTGGCATGAGGCCTTTTGGGGAGCCCAGCTTATGCTCAAAGTGGACAATATCATACCATCATATCATTGTGGAGAGTCGTGATTCCTAACAAATACTTTATTTCAAAATATCAACCCGACTTTTGAAAGAATAGCTTTAGGGGACGAAGATAGTAATACCCGACTTTCGGAGAGAACATCAACTCCATTCCTAGCATGTTGAAGCTTTTGCACCATGGTTATAAGCGCAGACCTCACATCTCCTTCCTCATAAACACTTGTCAAGTAATTATGCATTTCTATTACTTGCTGCAAAATCCCATCAAACAATCTCATTCAGTTCAACAAATTATATGAACTTAATAATGAATCAAGAACAACAAAGCTTTCAAACTCACATTACGATCATACTCAGAGATATCATCCATAACGCCTTTGAACCACTCGAATGAGCCTTGTTCCCTTGTTATCCAATAGAAATATGTTCTTTCAGGCCCGCACCTACCGCTGCCTAAAGAGAGTTCGTGTACTGGTTCCTACAAAACATGAATGATTTGGGCTCTATATTTAATGTTTTATAGATATGAATACAAGTGGTTTGGAAGGCTTATGGTGTTGTTAAACTCACATCGTAATTGTGATTTGGCTTCATGGAATTTAGAACATCTTTTATAATGCTGATCATTGGAGTTGCGCCAATGCCAAGGCCAATAAGTAAGAGGATGTCGTATTTTTTGTAATCTTGTGCTGGAGCTCCATATGGGCCTTTGATTAGAATTCTTGGGTATCTGGAGATTGAAATGGTTGATGGGTTGAAGTAAGGGTGAGTATGAATGATGAGTAATGGGTATCAACTATGCTTACCTTTGTTGTGAATAGCCGTTGTCATCATATGCTTTTGTTTCCAATCTAACGAGATTTCCCTTTCTAGCTCTTGTGTTCTCAAGCTCGCAGACCTGCCATTTTCTTGTTTAGTGAGGTTGAATAACACAGTTTTGTAGTTTGTGGAGGGTTTTGTGAAGTGGGTTTTGTGTTGTTTTGTAAAGTGGGGTTGGATAATGGGATTCTCTGCTAACCACTCTCTCTAGAGGTGATCTGTGAGATCCCATATCAGTTGGTGGTAAAGGGAATGAAACATTTTTTTTTATAAGAGTGTGGAAACCTTTATCTGACAAACGCGTTTTAAAAACTTGAAGGGAAGCTCGGAAGGAAAAGTTCAAAGAGGACAATATTTGTTAGCGGTAAACTTGGGTTGTTACAAATGGTATTAGAGCTACCGGCAAGGATGCTGGGCCCTGAAAGAGGTGGATTGTGAGATCCCACATCGACTGAAGAAAGGAATGAGTGTCAATGAGGATCCTAGGCCCCAAGGAGGGGTGGATTATGACATTCCACATCGGTTCAAGAGGGGAACAAAACATTATTTATAAGGGTGTGGACACCTCTCCCTAGCATACGTGTTTTAAAAACCTTGAGGAGAACCCGGAAAGGAAAAGCCCAAAGAGAACAATATTTGCTAGCGGTGGGCTTGTGTTGTTACAAATGGTATCAAATCCAGACACTGGGTGGTGTGTCAGCAAGAACGCTGGGCCCTGAAACGGGGTGGATTGTGAGATCTCACATCGATTGGAGAGAAGGAGTGCCAGTGGGGACGCTAAGCCCTGAAAGGGGGTGGATTGTGAGATCACACATCGGTTGGAGAGGGGAACAAAACATTCCTTATAAGGGTGTGGGAACCTCTCCTTAACAAATGCGTTTTAAAAACTTGAGAGAAAGCCCAAAGAAGACAATATTAGCTAACGGTTGGCTTGGGTTATTACATATGGTAACAGAGCCAAACATTGGGCGGTGCACTAGCAAGGACGCTGGCCCCAAAGAGGGTGGATTGTGAGATCCCACATCAATGAGAGAGAGGAATGAGTGCTAGCAAGGACGTTGGGCTCCAAAGGGGGGCGGATTGTGAGATCCCACATTAGTTGAGAGGCGGGAACGAACTATTCTTTATAAGGGTATGAAAACCTCTTCCTAGCAGACGTGTTTTAAAAACCTTGAGAGGTATCCCAAAGAGGACAATATCTACTAGCGGTAGGCTTGAATGTTACCGGATCTTGTAAGTTTGTTTTTAAAACGACAAGCTGTTGTTCCTATATCATAGGATTCTACAGTTTATAAGGAGCAAATCACCTGTGCAAACCTGTTATGAAGCTCAGCAGTCCAGTCTCCAAGTGTTCTAATATGGCAACTTAAGTAATCATCTCCTGGTGCAGAAGTGATGGTGAAGGGATGCCTGAAACAAATGAGAGAGCCTAAAGCTTGAAGTTCTTAGCCAAATCAAAGCTGCAAGTTGCATATATGTATAGTAAAGATTAGATTATTACCACTCAAAACTTGATATATCTGGACACTTGACAAAGAAATACATCCCACTTTTATATCTAAATACTTGGGGTTTGGTCATGTAAATGGCAAGAACATTCCCTGTATATATCACTGCCTGGAACATTTGAAAACCCCATCATAAGCTTCATTTTCACATGGATATATTCACATACACAGACAGAGAGACAGACAGAGAGACAAAGATTTACCTTAATAACATCGACGTTATGCTTCAGCTCATTCACTGATGCTAGAAGTCTCTCGCTCGCATACAGAGACATTGGGAATACTAAATACATCCATGTCTACAAGCATTACGATAAAAGTTTAGAACAATATCTGGTAGTGGTGGACATTACAAGTAATACTTACCGTCTTCTTGTACCATTCCCGGGCTAAGAACAGGTAGTAGCCATGGATTATGCAGAGGATATAGGCCACAGCAAGCAAATGATGAGAATACCAAAAGGCATTGAAGCCAGCCAAATGGTGGAAAGGCCAAGGCAATTTAATAACATTCCTTCTGAATTTGTGGGTGGCCAAAATGTATGAAAAGATCATTATAATCAATATCAAAATCCCAGTAACCCCAGGTGTGCTTCTCACCAAATCTCTATAACTAGGCTGATGAAAGTTGAAATTAGGCCCAACATGTTTCATAAATTCAGCTCTTGGGCATGAAATTAGCCTTGGAAAATCACAGGATATGTGCATGAACACATGAAGAAAAGTCCCAATCACTATGCCAAATGCAATTGTCTTGTGGAAGTTTATATTGTCATCAAAAGGGAAGATTTTGCTTAGTGATGTGGACCTAAGTGTTGTGAGTGTACTCCTACAAACTGGCAATAAAATTAAAGCCATATTGAACTTGAGTGTCTCAGCTCCACCCTTTGCAACACAAAGACAATACCCCATGATTTTGAATGCCTTTGTTTGCTGGTATTGATTAAACTTCCAAACGAATAACGCGACGTTTATCGATAACCATAATACAATTACCCATATCCTCTTCCAATTGTCGTGGATGAACTCGGTCGTTCTCGACATCGCTCGACTCACCGGAGTTCTGTATTGTCTAGGAATCATGGCTCTTGTAAGAGTGGTAGTTTTCTTCGCTATGTTCTTGGTGTTGTCTTGATCAAACACCATAACTTCTCTTAATAGAGTTTCAAGTTGTGAGAGCTGAAAATACAGAGGATGATATGAAAAGGGTATGATTATTGTAAGTTTGAAGAAGAAGAAGAAGAAGAAGAAGAAGAAGAAGAAGAAGAAGAAGCCTTTTACCTCTATGTATCCAAGATGGTCAGGATCAAGCTCCTCCATGATCATAGATGCATAGTAAGCTGCTTGCTTTTTGAGATTTCCTAGCTTGTTGGCTGAGGCACTCAAAATGATCACCTCCTTTACTTCCCCCTCTGAAAGCTTCCCATCACCATTTTTGTCACACCTGAAGAACTATCTCAAAATTTAACGATGGAAAGAGCTTGGCAACAAGAACAGAATCAAGAACTGGTTGGCTTACATTTCAAAGAATATTTGTAGGCGAAAATCCATATCTTGGCTGGTTATGTCTTCCCAAAAGCCCTGTAATTCTTCAATTGTAATGCCATTTTGAGGACAGAGTTTTCTTCTCCTCACCAATGCGTCGAACAATTCGCCTGCAAAGTCCTTTGAATCTCCTCCCATTCCTGCAAATACAGAGTCATGGTACGAAGGCAATTAAGAAAAGGAATGGTATGAAGATGATACCAATGCAGGCTCCAAATTTGTCTCTGAAAAGCCTGTCGTTAATAGCATGTTGGTGGAATCGGCCCTCAATTGCCCTCCAAGCATCAGCTTCCTTGCCAGTGACAGAGCGATCTAGAAACCTCAAGCTCTTAAGCCCTCTTTCGGCTTTGGATTTCCTTCTCCCAAGCCTAATAGCAGGCCTGGAAATGCCGTCTTCTTCTGTCCTTTTGAAGCTTCCATTTCTTTCACCGCTCTCGATCATGCCCACTTCCACCATTGCATCAGTTTCCACAGGATCCAGAATCCATCTCGTTGGGTCCTCACCCATCTCGTTGTTGTTCATGTTGTTGTTGTTGTTGTTCATGTTGTTCATGTTGTTCATGTTCTTGGATTTGGATCCTTCCTTGTTTGTGTTTTTTTTTTTTTCTTTTTTGTTCTTAGATGGATGATTGGGAATGAAGAGAGGGAAGAAGTGGTGATTGAAAGTTCGTTTATTTCGTTGCCTCTCTTATATATAGAAACCTATTATAATTTCTTTTTGTGGAAGTACAATCTTTCCGTACATTTCGCCGCTTTGTTTGGGTCCTAAAATTTTCAACACAATCCACTCCTATAAAATATAAAATATAAAATATAAAATTGAGTTGTTTATCCCATCATTTATTCAAATTTGAATAAATTTTTGTTTTTAATAAAAGTGAAATGTTTGTTTATTTTTAAACATTTAATTAAAATTTACCAACCCAATTTTAAAAAAATTATTTTTTAAATATTTTAAAATTAATTTTAGGAGTTATCTTGTATACAATTATAGTATTGTTATTTCGAAATTAATAATAAATTTGGTTAGTTTGATTACCCAACTTAGTTTGAAGGAAATTCTTGAACCAATCCAATCTATAAAATTTTCATTTATTTGAATCTGACAATCTAATATAATAATTAATTTGTGACCAACAGATTAAAATTATTAAGAATATAACAATATGAATAAAATTAATAACAAATCCAGATCTAGACATGAACCGGAGAATAGACCGTCAGCTAGTTGTATATAACAACATGAATAATCTAGACATTGGCTGCACTAAAAAGCCGAGTACTCTACCATTGAGTTAGCAACCCAAAAATAAAAAAAGAAAATCTGTGTAGATACAATTGAAATCAAAATAACAAAAGAAATTAAATTGCACCATGTAATCAAAATATTCCAAATAAAAAAAACTTCTTATATCATACAAAAGTAACTTTTTGTATCACAGGAAATACAATGAGACCATCGTGTGCGTGAAAAGCAAAGGTCCTGAAACGGAGATAACTAGCTTCATTTATACACGATCGGATTATATTTGTTTGATACACTGTTGTCAATATGAATGTGAATAGTGAAAACTGTTTCCTTCAGGTGTTGCCTACTAAGCTCCCCCTCTTCGTGTGACTTATCCTTTCTCAATCAATCTTATACGAAGATTATTTCGTTTTAATACTTGCCCTCAAATCCTCTGACCATTCATCACCATAAGAATACAGGTCCTCGGCGCTATGCCGCGAATAGTTAGAATTATATCATCATGCAAAGAACTCCCCATATTAGAATTATATCATCATGCTAAGAACTCCACATAAGAAGGAAGGTTGTTCATATCATCATGCAAAGAACTCCCCATAAGAAGGAAGGCCGTTCATATCATCATGCAAAGAACTCCCCCATAAGAAAGAAGGCCGTTCATATCATCATGCAAATAACTCCCCATAAAAAAGGCATCTCTCATAGAAAGTGTTTTTCTTCTCCTCCCTTAAGCGAGCCTTCACATTAAGGCAAGCAAGAGGGGTACACCATCCAAAAAAGGAAAGGAAACAAAGCAAAAGCAAAAGAGAATTTAAGAGAAGCATATCTTGAAATTTGGACCATACAAAGTGGACAAAACAACAATCACCAGCAGTAGCGTTAGATCAACAAGTTTTCAGATATCATATCCAGATGAAGCTCCAAGACTTGTGCACAAAGAAACATCAGATTCAGTGTTGCCATCTTTCTCAAGCAACCTCACACAATAACAAAAACTCACCAATAAAAGGATCTCATCCTTACTAAATTCAAACCAAACACGAACAAGGACAACAATCAACTAAGCTAAGCTAATTCAAGTGGAAATAATAATGGATTCATCGAGGATGTGAAAATAGTAGTGATTATATTGGCAGAAAACCTGCCTCCAAAAGGTATAACTCTTTCATTTTCTTCTAAAAATGAAAAGAAGCAAAGAAAAAATTAACGAATCCCCTGAAAAAACATATATGAGCCTTTATATTTACATCCAAATTCAGTCTCTTCTCTATTATGTATGTTGTTTTAAACTGAAACTCTGCTTAATTTATTGCAGTTAGAGGAACTCTAGAATCTCTTACTGATTGTGCTGCTTCATGTGCTCCTGCTAAATGTTTTACATCTCCATTTGATTGCTTTGAATATTTCAAATCCCAAAATGACTTCAGAAGCTCATCGAAAGCTGGCGTTCTAAGTTCTTCGATGGATGTCATGCTTGGCAAGTTGAATGATCGCTTTCTTGGTGTCGAACAAGATGGTTCATCAACCTGTTGAGTAATTAAAATGGCAGAGGAATCATCAGTCAATATGATGTTAGTAACTAACTTAAATTACTATAAATGAATGTATGATGCGTTTATCTATCTACCGTGTATTCTGTCAGCAGACATGTTCCTGCATGATCAGTGATTTCTACTATCTTGTGGTAGTGGCCACCTTTCAAATCTCTTAACTCCTCACAACAAGGATTAATCATTGAATTGAGATTTCCACACGCTTCGTTGTCGAGTTCTAACGAATCTGCACAAACCACAAAATTCATATGTTTATATGTTTCTTTTAGATGTTATTATGCAATGAAGAATGCAGGATACTAACGATCAACAGATGAGAGGAGATTCTTGTTTGCATTATCAACATCTTCAAGAGCAGCGGATGCAGCCGAAGAAAACCGAGCAAGTAGCGCTTGATTGGATTCCATTCCATCCCTGATGGAAATAAGAATGTAATGACTGATCTTGAACAGATTATAACATTTATTTCTTTATATCAAAAGAGAAGTGTGTACCGAAAAATGGAATCCACAGAAGCAACACTGTTGTTTTCTAAACTGAGCAAGGATTCCTGAGCAGTTCTCCATTGTTGTGCACCCATTTTTGCCTTGTTCAAGCTAAACAGGTTTATATAATACCCTGTTAACTGGAGGGGCCAACCAAAAAAAGGTATTCGCAGGTGAAATTAGTTAGCTGAGTTAGGATCATACCAATTTTGAAGAACTTCTTCCATGTCTCTCTTCCCGTCTTCAACAACAGAAGTATTTTCGTGGTAGTGTGACTCTGTTTTCTCCAGGTGCAATGTCCATTCAGTTTTCACTGAAGAAGTACACTCCTGCATGGTGGACATTTCCTTCTGTAGCAAGTTGGTTCTACTTGTTGCACTCTCCCGCAGGTCAGTAATTGCTGTTTGAACCTAAGGAAATGAACAGTTAACCTTTAGACGCTAAAAAAATTGGGTCTAATCTCCTCAGGAACAAGGTAAGGAAATACCAATTGTTTCTTTCTCGCATTTGAACTTGCTAGCAACTCTGCCACTTTAGCCAACAGTTGTTTTTCTTCATTGGCAGCACACTCCTGCAGATTTCAAATGAACATTGAGCTCAATACAAGACTCCAGTAACTACTAAATCTGCCAAGCTTTTTGCAATCTGCAAGTACCTCAAATTTCTTTTCAAGTTCAGACAATTTTTGCTCGTTGACTGATTGTGCATCTTCCACAATGTGGGTAAGTTTCGACGCATGCATATCCAGAGTCTTTATGAAGTTTGAGGTAATTTTAGAAACTGAGCGTGTGGTTTCCACTGCTCTAGCATGTGCCTATATCAATGTCCAACAACAAGTCAAGCAGTTTATGAATTATCGTTAAGATTGTTGACATAAAAAAGTTGTATTGATAAAAAACCTGATGCTGCTTTTGAGCATATGCAGTCAGCTTCTCTTCCTGCTTGTGAAGGCTATTTTGAAGATCACTGAGCAACGCCTCAGCTTCCGAAGCAACACCATTGAAAAGCTGAGTCAACCAAAATTCAGCACAACCAGACGAGATAAAAAGAAAGTTCGTCGACCAAAAAGATTGTAATCAATTGCTTACGAGTTCAAGTGCAGATGAATGCTTTGAAACTTCAGAATTTATATCACCAAAGGTTGATTGAAAGTTTCCTTCAAGCTCTTCAGTTATACTGTTCAGAGCTTTAACTCGAGAACCATACGTTATTTTCAGATTCCCAATCCGTTCTCTAAGTTCTTCGGTAGCCTTCACAAGCAGAATGAAAATTATAGGAGAACGAAAATTTCAGCTTAAAAAAGAGTTCTTAGTTAAACCTTACCTTAGTCTTTGTTAAAACAAAAGATTGCATGTCTTCCTCCATGTCCCTTAGTTGCTGCTCTTGTTGGGTAACTGAAGTAGCTACAGTTTTATGCAATAACTCCAGCTGCTGAGTTAATTGAGATTGAAATTTCTGGACAAGTAATTTGTTTCTATCTTCAATTTTGTCCTTGCGCTCTGGATAGAACAGATGATGATCATCATAATCAATAGTTCTGGATAGAACTATATGAGAAAAAGAAAGGTAAGCTTCAAAGACACAATAACTAACCAATTTTGTCAAATAAACCCGACACATCTGATGCGGCATTTTCTAGCTCTGATCGCAGCTCAAATGCACGCTCAATAAGTGCTTTCTCTGTAGGGATTGACAAAGCACAACTATCAGAAATTTGTGTGGAAGCAAAATACACAAATGGAAAATATAAAGTCAGAATGAGGGGATAAGAAGTCCAAAATCTACAAAGCAAATAAAAAATTATACATAGAAAAAACTGCTAAAGGTCGGATGAAACATTTCTTACCAGACTTGAGAAGATTGATTATCAGAAATTCCTTTTCTTTAATTGTTGCATTTGCTTGGCGGTGTTTCTCCTCCAGATCAAAGAAAGCATGTTCAGTTTCTTCAAGCCTTTTCTGGAGTTACATACAACAACAGCTATAAGTATCTTTTTCCAAAGATGAGTAGAAAAAGGTGAGGAACAATTATATGATAGTCCTACACATGGATATACCTCTGTTCTATCTAATTTATCGCTTAATTCTTCTGATAGAAGTTGCTGAGAATCATAAAGCTCCTGAAGCTCCATTAATTGCTGCTCATAAGTAGAAGAAAACAATTAGAATACAAAATAAGCCATATGAATGGAATCTTCTGATATAAAATCTAGCTGTCTGCCCACGCACCTTGTCCTTGGATTCTGAATCAAGTTCCATTCGTTCTATTTTTTCAGCCATTGCCTGGAGTTGAAAATTATGAATATGATTTGATTAATATAAATAACACAGCAAATCTTTTTAACTAAAATCCTAAATAGTCCAAAATTAACCTTCTTCTCAGCTTCCTCATTAAGGTAACGATCACGTGGTATGTAGATTCCATTCTTCTCCCTTGCAGCATATACCTCTAGTATATAGAAGAGTATAGATTATTCTCAGATACTAAACGTCGAACAAAGGGAAAAAAACTGATGTTTTTTTCAACCATGAGAGGGAAAAAACATCATGAGAGAGAGAGAGAGAGAGTAGAGAAAGAGCTATGAGCAGCAAATACCTTGTTTAAGGCGATCAATTTCAGAATATAAATCCTTGATCAATGCAGATTTCATCATTTTCTGGTTAATCTGAATGATCATGGACCATTTAAAATAAGCATAAGAGGAAGGAAGGGAAAACAGTATGATGGATCGAACCAAAAGATGAACATAAACAACTGATAATGAGTGAGCTGAAGTAGTGAACCTCAGGTTTGTTCTTAATGTTTTTGGCACGGTGAGCATAGTCAAGTGTACTGAGTGTTTCTTCCAGACAGTGGATAGAGGGTGATATTGTAGCAATGATGCACGTCTTTGTTTTACCTCCCAAAGAATCCCTCAGTAATCTTGTTAATTTGCTATCCCTGATATTCAATCATTCCATCAACCCTGTTAACTTCATCATCTATTCTTTTATCAAAGACAAAATGAGAATATGATACTTACCTATATGGAACATGACCTGAGTGTTCTACCAGGGCATTGATGACACGCCCAAGTGTAAGTAAACTTTTGTTTATCTCCCCAGCTTCTCTTGCTCTCCCCTGCAAATGTAGTGAACTTAATCAAGTACTGGTGGAAAAACTTCTCAATGAAATTTTGTGTTATGAGTTCAAAAGAGCTACAATTGTGTTTAGTATACTGCACCTCTCGTGCACCAGAACGAGAAATATTCTCTGAGCCAGCAAGGTCCACAAGATTAAGCTTCCCACATTTGATCATCTCCTCACCCTCTGGAGTGCACTCTTTAATGTGAATGGTGATGGAAAATATGGAATGTGAGCGACTACTTTGTTTATTCAGAAGAGTCTCTGCTGTACGCCTCTTCGCCGACCCCCTTTCCAAGATTTTATATATCTCATTTGCAGTACAGACCATCTCTTCTTCCAAGCCTCTCACGAAAACACCTCCTTTCCCATCTTCCATGAGAGCGATTGGTTTCTTGGACTTATCATCAATAAATTTTGAAGTCTCTTCAGGGGCCAAAAGATCTGTAATCTCTTCATTATATAACTCCAGAAACGTAACCTTCATGTTATACTCTGCATTTTGGGCTTCCAAAATATCAAAAATTTGTTTGACAGCTCTAGGAATAACACCAGCATCACTTGGAAATTCTCCATTCTGAGATCAACAAGAAATTCAACTCGACAGTGAAATAGAAGAATTAACAAAAAAACATATGTTGGTATCAAGAAATTAAGGTGGGGCTGTCGACCTTTTTTCTTGCGCCACCTTCCATTGTGTATGTTTTCCCAGTTCCAGTTTGACCATATGCGAAGATAGTACAGTTATAACCCTCAAGAACTTCATACACAATAGGCGACACAGCCAGATCATACAATTCCCTTTGTTGAGATGCAGGGCCAAATACCTTCACCATAGAATCAAACATTAAGGGAAAGAAAATTAATATACATCATAGAATTTCCATTATCAGCTTCACACCCAAGAAAATTGAGCTAAATTAAGAATATGACCAGCAGAATGAGCAAACCCACTGATCAAATTGAGCTTAATTAAGAACATGACCAGCAGAATGAGCAAACCCATTGATCAAAATTGAGCTTAACTAAGAACACGACCAGCAGATTGAACAAACCCATTGATCAAAATTGCGGTTAATTAAGAACAGGACCAACAGAATAAGCAAACCCATTGATCAAAAAGAGATTGAAGGAAAAGGAAAAGGTGAGAACCAGAGACCTTATCAAATGCAAATGTTCTATCAATCTGCTTGTTGGCTATAGTCTGGATTGCAGAGACCTCTCTTCTACTTTCATGGCAGGAAATCACCACGGGAGTATGCAATCGCATTTCATCATCACTCAATGGCCTAAATAGGAAACATTTCCCAATTCAAATCTCCAAAAGAATAGAAAATTATAGCAATAAATCAATAGATTCCCCTCCAGTTAATCACCTGCAACGCACAATAACCTGCACATTAACGCCCTTTTCTTTATCATGCTTATTACTCGAATTAGAATCCCCCGATCGTAGATCTCGAGTTGCCTTGTCGTTCGAACGAGGAGTCTGAGACGGCGATATTGGCACTAATCCTCCTTTTCTTTGCTGTGATTGAGCTGACTCCATCTCAAAACAACCGTCCTTCGGATCTCAAGCCTTCCAGAAACCAGTAAGAACAAAGTCAGCAAATATCGAGTCTACCAAACACAAAATAATAATCCTATAAACCTTAAGAAACCCAGAACAACAAAATCGAGTTCTATTGCAATGCCGATAATTAAAAGTAGAGAAACCTAAATTTAAGCAGAATCCGAAGCCTCACTAACTAATTCAGCTCCACCTCCATCCGTTCAACTAAGCAATCTCAAACTCATACATTAACATTTACATTTACATTTACAATTACAATTAAAAAAGAGCAGAAATGAAAACACAATCACTGTAAGAAAGTACGCCGTAATAGGAAGTGCACAGTAAAAAAGATTACTCAAACAGAGGCAGACATAGGAAATGGATATGAATCTTAACTGGATCGAAAATGACGGAACGAACCCGGAAATCCTGTGATCGAATCAGAAAGAAGCGAGGAAGAAGGAGGAGAGAAAAGTAGAGTAAAGGAAGATGAAACAGAACACTAAAACACAGTGATTCAATGACCGGCCAAAGGAAGAGATGGTTAGAACACCCAAAAGAAGAAGATTCTGAATCAATGGCGATGATTATAGCAAGAAAAACTGAAGAACAGTGACTGACGATGAAGAAAATGGATTGGATTTGAAGAGAGAAGTTTAGAGAGAGAGAGAGATGCAAGAGATGTGAGGAAGAAGAAGATGGAGTCCGGATCAGTAGTTGGCTATGAAAATTATAAAATATTACGATATTAAATTTTTTTTTTTTTTTTTTAAAAAAGGAATTTGGAAATTTGGAAAATGAAAATTTAAAAGACGTTACGAGGAGTTTGAAACTCGGCAGACGGCCTTGGACGGTCCAGTTAACGGCGTTAAAATAATAAAAAAAATAAAAAATAAAAATAATGGTTCCGTTATGTAAAACCTACACCTTTCCTCCCGACCGTTATAAATGGACAAAATCATAAAAAGCTAAGCTTCTTCATCTTTTCTTTTTTTATTGATTTTTATGAAAATTTATTCAAACCGAATTCCCTGCCGATAATACCCCTTTAACTTCAAATATATTACAAAAAATGCCCTCTCCCCCATTTCAATTTATTCAAAAATTAAGTTTTATTTTTAAATTATTTTTTTCTCCTAAATTTAGCCTTCAATTATTCTTTGACAAAAAAAAAAAAAAAAAAATTTAAAAACTTATAAATCATTTAAACCTAATAAATTTCAAAAAATTTTACAAAAAATTTATTTAATAGATTTAAAAATTATTTAATAAAATGTATAGAGTAATTTGAATCTCAAACCAATGTTTTTATGTTAGAAATATTCGATCAATAAAATAATCTAGATCAACGAATGTTTTTATGTTTACGAGGATTCTTAGATTCAACTAGCTAAGGTTTTCATATCATCGTCCAAGTTACTTTGATACCTCCCAACGAAGAACAGTCCCCTTACCATAGATACACAAGTAGAGCTCGATCAACCTCATTAACAATCTAGACACTGAAAACTCTGGAGAACATACTAGCATAGGAAAGGGAACGTGTAACCCAACTATTAATACTTGAAATCCTAACACTTCAATTGATTCAAAATCAAACAGAGATCTAGGTAATGTGTCAAGAAAGAAACAAAAGAGAACCCTAGAAAATCAGTCATCTCATAAATAGCTCAAGTCTATCGTCAGTAGATATTGTTCGCTTTGACCCGTTACGTATCGTTGTCAACTTGATGCATTTTAAAATCGTGAGGCTAATGACGGTACGTAACGTGTCAAAACAGATTATATCTACTAGCAATGGACTTGAATTGTTACACATTCGACACAAAATAAAATAAAATTTGAACAATTTGGAAGACTAAATGGGGCAGCGTCACAAGAGGGAGATGTCCTCCAGTAGCAGCTCCATGGGTCCATTCCCCAATTTTCCGATATTTTAAAATAAATTAATTAATTAAATAAGAGGAACATTTTGAAATTAGTTTAGTTTGAAAATTTTAAATTAATTACTAATTTCAATATTATGGAGTTGCCCATTTTCTATTTAAATTCATTTCGAATCTCTACAAGGGACAAACCATTATTTTTATTTCTTTCAAACACTGACGACATTTACTTTCATTTTTACTTTAATCTGTTCTAGAAATACTAAATTTAGGCTGAATCACTGTCGATATTATTTTATATTATCTCAAATCCATTCTCACTACTCGCTGATATTGCCTCAAGTTCACCTCTAGTAGAGTCCTCTTTAAATTTTCTATTCAAGGGCTTTCCCTCACCGTTTTAAAATTATTTGAGTAAGATTTCAAAGTTTTCACACCTTTAATACAAATGTTAAGTTCCCTCTCTAACTGATGTGGGACACAATCCACCTCTTTGAGATCTCAACATTCTTGCTGGTATACAGCTTCGTGTCTAACTTTGATACCATTTGTAACAGCTCAAATCCACCGCTAGCAGATATTGTATTCACACTCAACGAGCTAGTGAGGAGCTGATCGAATCGATGTCAACCATGTTTTAAAATAGAAATAAATATAAAAAGAATGACGACATTAATGGGGTTGGAGTAGAACTCAACCTTTTTCATCCATTTGTGAAACTGAGAGTGATTCGAGGAGGCATTTGATTCTCTTCAGAAACTATTTAAAAATGGTTTCTTCTTCAACTAAACTTCCAAGAACACTGCAACTTTTGTGCAAAACCAAAAGGAAAAAGTGTTTGAATTGTGAGTTTTAACACATGGGGTTGCAGCTTTAGTTCTTCAAATCTTTAGAACTACAACTACCACCACCTTATTCCCTTCCCACTTTTAACTACTTTTTCTAATATTTTACTTCTACTAACCCTAATTTTACTTTCATGCTAGGAATGACACAACCAACCATCCAATCCTTCTTTTCAAATCATCAAATTTGCCTTTCTGATCGATCTCTTCGTAATTAGAGATGTCCGGTTTACCCGCTTCAAAATTAGAAATCAGGAGGAACTGGAAAACATTTTTTTCCTTTTAAATAAACGAGACACGAAATGAGATTAGCTCAATTTCCCATTCCCCCATTCGTGACCTAATCCCTACAGATTTCCTATGGGAAATCTCCACCGGTTCTCTGCAAAAATAAATGAAGAATTTTGCGGAGATGAAAATAGGGATTGAAAAGACTTCATCATCCCCACCTTAATTCGTAGACATCTGAAGTCGTCTCCACCCGACCCATAAACATTTCTATGCATAATGAAAGTAGTAGTAAGGTAGAAATAGAATTATTGGTATTACGTGCAGGTGTGTACAAATCCAAGTGCTGTTGTTGGTGGGTGTAGTTGTAAAAGTTGTTTCATGGTCAAACAACAATCACCCCCTCATACCTTCCTTCAATTCCACACTTCCCCTAAGCCATTGGAGTAATAATCATCAAACGCTGACCTTACACATCATCTATGTTCCTAGCTTTATTTCTCATCCTAAAAAGTTTGTCACTCAAGGGTAGAATTGATTCAGGTTCTTATGGTTAAGTCACTAAGAAGAAAAGTGCACGTTCTTTCGTAGTCATTTTATTCTTAAAACTGTGATATCGGTTTATTCATATAACACTCTTTTATTCGGGTATCATATCATCAAGAGAAAACGTTGTAGATATTTAAATTGATGGAGTAGATAACGTACCTCCTTGGTATGATTTTTGGCATTACCAATTCTTTGGTATGCAAGGACAGAGAAATTTATAGGGTCCCAGATTTGAAAATAACATGTCCTAAGGACTGAGTATGGGGACAACGAAGGTGCAAGCCATGATCGCAAACCACATGCTACAAAAAACAAAATATTATCACATTATGAACCTACACATTTCACATTTCACTTTCCCATTTGTAATCACCAAACTTATATTCCACAATAAACATATTTCTCTAATACACACCGACTCTGTATACATCACTTGCATGCATATAAAAATCTATATGCAGCCACAAACTTGGCTGACTTGGCCATATTTTGCCGTTGTTACTACATTGAGTTTGTTCAAGAACTGTGAGATCACATATCGATTGGAGAAGGGAACAAAACATTTCTTACAATAAGGGTATACAATAAGGGTATGGAAATCTCTCCGTAACAGTGTTTTAAAATGGTGAGGTTGATAGTGATACGCAACGGGTCAAAACAGATAATATCTACTAGCGGTGATCTGTTATAAGTGTGGAATTTCTCGAGAACTACTAAAAGAGATGAAATTTTGTACAACTTTGTTTTGATCATTTTCTTTAAGCAACATCAAGTGAAGCTAAGACTAAGTGGGAAAAAGTGTCTTTCTTTTTGGAGAAGATTTTCTTCTTATGCGTTCATGTTTTATCTTGTCCTAACTTTACATGCTTGAATTTAAGAAAATAATCATTTTGAAACTAACTTTTACTTTATAATTCAATTTCTATGAGAATATATTTTAATTATCCAACGTGTTTTTCAACTCGAACAAGGTCAACATGGCCCCTTACCTCTCGTTCACAATTTGGGTTGACATATGGCTTCGTTCTCGTTGGTGACTGCAACTCTACTTATTTACGATGCCTGTTATATTAATAATTAAAATCTCATAAATCGTAGATGTCGAACATCCACAAATTACAATACATCACTAAAATTTGTCACAAATGTCAAATATTCTTAAATTTTTTATAATAATTTGAAAAGTAGAGTTGGGTCGGATTGTAACTGAATTGGTCAAGTTGACCCAACCAAGAAAGTGTCAATTTGCTAACCAACTCAAATTTTCAGTTCTCCAAAAATTCAACCTAACCCAAATATAACAGTTTAAGGGTACCGCTAGCAAATGTTGTTAGTTTCTGTCAGCTGCACGGTTTTAAAACACATCTACTGAGGAGAGGTTTCACACTCTTATGTTTCGTTCCCGCTTCAACTGACGTAGGATTTCACATCAAATAAAAGGAAAAAGCTAACTCAACCTTCCTGATCTTATGGTTTAAGTTGAATAATCTAAATTAATTAGATTCTCGAATCATAGGAACGCCTCTAATCTAATCAAGAGTATCCATTCGAGTGAATAGTTAAATACTATATCGGTAGAACCAAGATTTTGCCGGAAAGTTTCATTTAAATAAACAATCATCCAATATCCAGCCATTTTCGACCACATTGTATTATAATTTATTTCATTGTTGCTTCTTTTATAAACTATCTTAAAAAATGTAATGCATATTTGGAGGTAGCTATAAACATATGATTATATAGACTGATTCAACATTTAGGTCGATTAAGATACCTTCTCAACATCACGATTAAATTAACCCGAGTTGAGAAGCTAGTGCCGGACAAGCATAATAAGTGTCCATTCGATTTCTAGAGTTTGTGCATACAAAAATTATTCAACGTTATCGCTACATTGTGAGTGCTACCCTTAAAACTGTGAGATCGCATGACGTTAGGTACAATATTAAAAGCGTTTATTGGTGCTTGTTCTTTCAAAGTGTTTGGAATGAAGAGAGAAGTTCATAAGATTATCAAGTCCTTTTAAATTTCATTGCAACTTTCATCGATCTTTTGAATGATCCAAATTATCGAGTCATTTTAAATTTTCCATAAGTAACAACGATTTGTTGTTTGAAGTTCTCGAAAAGTGAGTCGTTACCTACTCCTAATTATAGGACACAACAAATTGTTATAGTTTAATAAAATGAGTTAATTTGACGGTAAAAATGCCAGGTTTTTTAAAATAACTTTATTTAAGGACATATGGGACGAGTGACGGGGTGTATGTTAATTGAGCCATTGGGTCCGTGTAAGCGGTGTCATATTTGTTGTATGTCTAAGACGGTTTTAATTTACATATTTTATTAGATAATTTTATAGGTAAAAATCAAAATTCGGAGAACTCAAAGCAAAGAAAGGATTAGAAAGAACAAAAGAAAAAACAAAAAACCAGACATAATCCCCAAACAAAATCTAAGAAAAAAAGCAACCTTCACATTCCAAACACTATAAATTAAGCACCTAAACTTGAGAACTGAATCACCCATTAAAGATATCTTCCACTCACTTAACCCCAAATGGAAATGGATGGAATAATTGTTGTTCTTCTATTGATTCTGGTGGCTCCGCCGTCTAACACGGCGGTGGTAGTACCGGCGACTGTGTTTAGAGAATACATAGGAGCTGAGTTCAATGATGTCAAATTTTCCGACGTTCCGATTAACCCAAATGTAGAAGAGTTTCACTTTCTTCTGTCGTTTGCCATAGACTTCGATAGCTCCCGCCGTTGTTTCACTAATGGAGTATTCAATGTTTTCTGGGATTCCTATAATCTTAGCCCTTCCGCTGTTGCTGCCATTAAAAAGGTAATCAAACGTTCAAAAACCCAATGTTAATACATTAATATATATATATCAAAGTGGGCAGTATCATACCATTGTAGAGAGTCGTGTTCGTCTAACATGGTATCAGAGTCATGCCCTAAACTTAGTCGTACCAATAGATTGGTAAATCCTCAAATATCGAACAAAGAACTCCAAAAGAAAAGGAGTCAAGCCTCCTCGAAGGCAATAAAAAATGACTAAGACTCCAAAGGAGTCGAGCCTTGATTAAGGGGAGGCGCACTTTGTTCGAGGGGAGGTGTTGGATGATGAAAGTCCCACATCGGCTAATTTAGGGAATGATGATGAGTTTATAAGTGAGGAATAGTAACTCCATTGATATGAGGCATTTTGGGACTGACTCCATTGTTATGAGGCCTTTTGTGGAAGGCAAAGCCATGAGACTTTATGCTCAAAGTGGACAATATCATACAATTGTAGAGAATCGTGTTCGTCTATATATATATATCACATTGTCCAACATGTATGAGAATCGTGTTCGTCTATATATATATATCACATTGTCCAACATGTATGAGAATCGTGTTCGTCTATATATATATATCACATTGTCCAACATGTATGAGAATCGTGTTCGTCTATATATATATATCACATTGTCCAACATGTATGAGAATCGTGTTCGTCTATATATATATCACATTGTCCAACATAAACTCTCGTAGATTGTGTTCTTTACTTATAAATTCTCTTAATCGTCTATATATATATATATATCACATTGTCCAACATAAGCTCTCGTAGATTGTGTTCTTTACTTATAAATTCTCTTAATTAGCCAATCTGGGACTACTCTTCTATACAATTCTCAACAATCCCCCTCTCGATCAAAATACACCATAGAGCCTCCCATGAGGCCTATGAAGCCCTCGAAATAGCCTCTCCTTAATGGAGGCTCAAGTCCTTCTCTAGAGCCTCCCATCAAACAAAATACACCATAACAATCCTCTCCTCGAGCAAAATACACCATAAAGCATCCCCTGAGGTCTATGAAGCCCTCGAAATAGCCTCCCCTTAATGGAGGCTCAACTCTTTCTCTAGAGCCCTCGAACAAAGTACATCATTTGTTCGACACTTGATGACTCTGATACCATGTTAGGAATCATGACTCATGACCCTCCACTCTAGTATGATATTGTCCACTTTGAGCATAAACTCTCATGGCCTTGTTTTTTTGTTTCTCCAAAAGGTCTCGTATCGATAGAGATAGTGTTCATTACGTATAAACCAATAATTTTTCCCTTAATTAACGAACAAAATTACTCATGTGGTTTAGGATCATTCAAACGTTAGAGTGGGTGTAAGTCTTGGAGGAGACAGCGTGGGAGACTCAGGCTTTGTTTATTTCAAACCTTCTTCAATAGCTTCATGGGTTTCCAACGCAGAACGTTCACTCACAAAGCTCATAAACACCTTCAATCTCGACGGCATCGACATCGATTACGAACACTTCGAGTCGGAGCCCAACACGTTCGCTGAGTGCATAGGGCAGCTAATTAGACGGCTAAAGAAGAAGGGAGTCATCTCATTTGCTTCCATTGCCCCTTTTGACGACACTGAAGTTCAAGCCCATTACTTAGCCTTGTGGAAAAGATATGGGCACTTGATAGATTATGTTAATTTTCAATTCTATGCTTATGATAAGACCACCACAGTTCATCAGTTTATCAAACATTTCAAAGCTCAAAGCTCAAATTATGAAGGTGGTAGGATCCTGGCAAGCTTAGCCAGCGATGATACCGGCGGATTGTTGCCAAAGCATGGGTTTTTTAAGGCGTGTCGAAGGCTTAGAACGGATAAACTCCTTCATGGAATCTTTATTTGGTCTGCAGATGATTCACAAGCTCATGGTTTTAGGTATGAAAAGAAGGCACAAGCACTTCTACAAAGCCCCAACTACCGCTCTTGAAATCTCCCCCACCTCCTTTGATGTTATATCGACTTGATGCACGTGACATATAAAAATGTATTAGATTTCCTAATTTTAAATCATGATATAAACTTATAATATAAGATATCTTTTTTCTTTTCAGATATATACGTATTACTTGTTATATCTTTCATAATTACACTCAAAGCTTTCTAACATCTCGTAGGCGTAGATCGATTGTATTAATATAGTTTATATTGTGTGACACGTGTGGGTTCATGGATCATTACATAATCATATCATAATGGTAGAAGATGACATAGTATATCTTGTAACATGACATAACATATATATCACAGTATAAACATAACATAGTATACATCATATAATCATGAAAGACAATACATGCAGAGGTCATAGGCATGCGTCGCTCGTACAACAAACAAGTCATCTAACCATGCCACTTGTTTGGCTGGCCTAAGTCGGAGTCACTCTACTTCCACTTCATGAATGTATGCTAGCAATTGAAAGACAAGGAGTTTGTAGCAATAGTTTGGTGCATTTTCGAGGACAATGCAAGCGTAGATTGTCCATATTCAATCTAGAACACAACGAGGAAGATCACGAACCACATGATGTTCTCACAAATTACATTAGACGAACATAATTATTTATATTGATTCAAATTGTTGTGTAACTTTTGTCTTTTGAACGTTGATGATTTATAACCTATACCCACATTTCTTTAGTACTTAGATCGTTTAGGAGGATATTATGGCTCTATAGACCACTGAAACCAAACATATATAGAGATGGCGAGACAAGACCTCAATAAGCCTACTCAATTTCACAAGTGGAGGATTGTGATGATGGCAATAGGCAGTGTATAGGTAGAGCTGACCATAGATATTTTGTGGGCAATAGTCACAAGAAAGTGGACTCGTTGAAATACTTGTAGAGTCATAGTCGGAGGCATCACAATTATATCTTTTATACATCGTATGCGATTACGCTCAATTTTCAAATAGAAAAAGTGTAGCATCCCAAGTCTACTGTCCGTAGATATTGCCTCTCTAGATTTTCCCTTCCAGATTTTTCCTCAAAGTTTTTAAAACGCATCCGTTAGGGGAGGGGAATGTTTCCCATCAATTAGCTCCTAAATGTGACGTTATCATAACTATTGTATGGGTTGGTGTTGAATATTAGGATTGTTTGGTGCATAGGCATGTGATGGAGTACAAATGAGGAGTGGAAAGAGTAGGATAATTAGGCATAAAGGGTTTGAGAAGGGCCCTTATTGTATTTGATTGATACGCCATTGCAGTAGGGGTTGGGTTATTAGGTAGGTAGTTCCCTTTGTTAAATTAATATAATTGTTCCACTACCATGAATATATGAATATGAATATGATTATGATGATGTCAAATCTTACCAGCCTTTTGCTTCTGTAAACCAAAAACAATGACACTTGCCCCACCACCACCACCACCACCACCAGCACCACCACCCCCACCACCACTTCCCTATGTAGTTTAATGCATCCCCATGTGACCCTCACACACTTCAATCATATGCCTCAATTTGAATGTGACTACTTTAAAATGTGCCTATGCTTCTCTCCTAGGATATTCATCTCCAGACACGCTCCTCGCCCTCCCTCATAGACACACCTCCTCGCCCTCGTCATCACCTTCTTCGACGATCCAATTTTATGTTATTTGGGTTATCAACCCAATCAATTCGAAATTTTAAGTTGGTTCAAAAAAATTTCTCCAACCCAGTTGAGTATTTGACGTTCTAAACATAAACACTAATCAAAAGTTCCTTATTTAACGATATCAAGTCAGTATGATTCCCCATTTGAAAACAAATGGCCATGAAGTGCAAAGAGGGGAGGGGACCTCCAAACACCATCTTTCCCCAACTCACAAGTTGTAGGCCCATCAAAATCACCTACCTCACTTCAAAATTAGTCACTACCTTTATTATCATGCCCTTTGTTCCCTCCTTCCATTTTTGTCGTCTTCGAATTGAAAAGTTTATCGAAACTTAAATCGAGCTTCGAACTCATTCATAGAGCTACAACTATCTAATAATTATAATATCAGTCCTAACAATAGTTAAAAATACGGAAGATAAGCTAACTTAAATAGTCCCGAACTGAGCTTAAGTTAGTTCAAAACACAAAATCAGCTCGAATTAGCTTCAAACACCATAGCGAAAAGTGTGGTTTGAACTAGAACCGAAGTTGAATTGGACGATATTGACAACAACAATCCGACCATTAGTCTACGTGGCTAAACTAGTTGACCCTTTGAACAAAATAAGATGGCAAAAGAATTACCTTTTCAACTTAGATTGAAAGAGACAGAGATATGATATCTTCGAGAGAGCTTTTTTTTTTTCTTTCTTTCTTTAGTCAAAAAGTGTTTTAAGAGACAGAGAAACCAACTTGATTTAGGAGTTGGGGAAAGGAAGGAAGAATTAGTCAACGCAAAAGTCAAAATGATGACATCAGCATCCACGTAATCTATCTTTTTTCCTCTCTACATAACTCCCTATTCCACATCTCTCCCTTTCATTCACAAACCCAAATTAAGAAAAGAAAAGAAAAGAAAAGAAAAGAAAGTATTCAATCGCTCTCTCCCTCCCTCCTCCACCTCATCATGCACAGTCACTCAGCCGCCACCGCAGATGCCTCCCTGAGCCACCTCCAACCGCCGCCACCTTTCCCGTCGTTCTCAAATTTCATACATTCCCACAACCCTTTCCCAATGGTAGAGGCATTGGAGGTTAGTTATAGTGGGAGTAGTAGTGGAGGTTGTAGTTATAGTAGCTACAGGTCTCCAACATCGCACCCTGGGCTAAGCCATGCTCCAACCTCTCGCCGACCACTCACAAGGGCTTACAGCTCCGGCCATAATGAGAGAAGAGGCGAAGAGAGGACATGGTCCAGTGAAAGCAGTATGATAATTGAAGGAATGAGAAGAGCTTCTCCATATACTCCCCAAGAGAAGAGACACAGAATTGAAAGATACAAAATCAAGAGAAACCAAAGGAATTTTAATAAGAAGATTAAGGTAATTAATTTTTTTTATTTTTTTTAAATTTTATGTAATATAAAATGTTAAAAGTTTGAATTTTTATTAGTCCCAAAAATTTGGCAGTATGAATGTAGGAAGACACTGGCAGATAGTAGAAAGCGCATACGAGGGAGATTTGCGAGAAATGAAGAAGCTGAGAATAGTAACTCGACTAGCTCGCCGGTCGAGACATGGAGCTGCTACGACAATGCCATGCCCGAGGACGATTCCTCTTGGACAACCTTTCTTGATTCTTACTCTCTTAACTTCGTTCCTTGATTTACATCCTCCCGAGTCTTACTTTTTTTTTTTTTTTCTTATTGTACCCTAAAACGTATGTACAAGAAAAATATCTTTTGGTTCCTCTTTTAAGAGTCGATGTTTGAACCTCTATCTCGTAATTGTTTGAATTGGAAGAAAAACAAACAATCCCAAGTACTTTTTTTTTTAGTTGTCATCAAACTTTGTAATCACACGACTTTCACGACTTCACTAAATGTCATTTACAACATGTATGCTAGTAAAATTTATAAAAGAAGTGAAATGTGTAACTCGACGTTAAAATCTACGTTCAAGAAAAATAAAATTCATAAAAGATCTCATGTTTTGAACATAAAATAAATTAAATACAACCCAATTCATGAAAAATTAATACAAGACTTCTTAAGTTAAGATAGATTGGATCGATCCTATCTTTAGCTTGGAATAATTTCTGGGTGACCTTCCAGATATTTTTATAGGAATGATGTGAACGAGAATAAATTATGCTGAAATGACTTGTGTTTATCTGTAGAGATAGTTTTCACTGTTAGAAGCACTTCAAGACAGTAGATAACATGATCATATGTCAAGAGATGTATATGAATGTCAAAGTAGGCGTAACAACTCAAGCCCACCGCTAATAGATATTGTCCACTTTCAATTGTTAAATATTGTCGTCAGCCTCATGATTTTAAAGCGCATCTACTAGAAAGAGATATTCACACTCTTACAAAAAATGTTTCGTTCCCTTCTACAACTAATGCGGGATCTCACTTTAGGTGTTTGAATCTTCCGATCATTCTAAATTATACTTTAAAATTTTTCTCCACATGTGAAATCTGTTCCAGGCAGGAAAGCCCCACCAACAGGCCTTCAAGAAAGTTGATATCATGTTACTGAATCATAGCACTGAAAATTTAATAAGAACACAGCTTTCGACAAAGGCTACTTGGAGATGAACTTTAAGGGATGTGGCCGGCGGCGGCGGCGGCGGTGGGCCGCCCAGTGTCCCTTAATGGCTTCTTCTTTTACAATTCAAAATCAGAAATGGGTACAGGAAACCCACTCCCATTTGTTTGGTTTTCTTTACTCATTGCATCATAATTAAATTCTAAGGTTTGTGCACTTAGGACAGGATCTAGCTCGGCTAATTATCATTTTTTAATAACCAAAATACTTTTAAGGCTTTACTAAATTATATCTTTTAGACTTTAAAATAATTCTCGTTTCGTTGTAGAATATGAAAATTTATTAATCAATGTTCCTTTATGTTTATTCGTGGTTTAGGTAGATTCTCTACTTTTGTAAACCTATTCAGAATCAAGAATCGTATTATATAAGTTTTTGAATAACAAATTTTAACATTAAGTAAAAATTATATTTTATAGCTTAAATATTTTTTTGTTCCAACTAGTTTTCCGTTTGGTAGAAGTATATGAATCTATGAGGTGTTTCAAGGAATCTTGGCGTGTTAGTTTTTATTTGGAGCACTAAAATTCTGTAGAGATGAAATCCAAGCACAAAATTTAAGAGGGAGGTCATTGATATGCTTGAGTATGAAAAAATAAAATCAAAATTCTAATTGAACAACCACATATCTAATGTTGTGAGGCTCTCAACTTTAAAATTTACCTAAAGCACGGGTGTCGTCGTTATGGCACTTTCTACAAAGAGTCATGATGCTAGCTATTATATGATTTTTCTTAAAAATTGGGCGGCATATGATACACTAAATGAGAAAGTTCATTAATGAATGTATAAGTTAGAAAGATTACAAGAGTAAGACTAGAAGAACGTGTATTATTTCGTCGAAAAAACTTCTCAAGAAAACTACGCCTTTTCTGATGTATAGCGTATTGGATCAAACTAACACTTATCCGATGCACTATGCATTGTTAGAAATCAAAATTTATCCCGACCCCATTTCGATATGTATAATAGACATTATTGCTTTACCTACCCACAATGATATCATTTCAACACAAAACAAATATAATAAAAACATCAAATACAACACTTTTCTTTTCATTCATTTATTGAATTTTTTATTCTCCCTCTTGTTTTTCAAATTGGGAAGAAATAATTAAGATTTTAAAATCTGATATCAAATAAAATTTAAACATTATGCAAGAGGCACTAATAAAAGAATGAAATTCACTTGAATTATGTAACAAAAAAACAGATCCTTCATCAATATTCAGTAATTGGGGAGTTGGGTAAAATCGTGTTCTTATGAACGAAAACAATGTAAGTTTACTCCGCCACAACAGCCTAAGAAATAATGTTGATGAAAAATGTGAGTTAAAGAAATGGCAGAGTCGTAAAACAAGACCCACTCATTTCTACCGCAAATACTACCCCTTCCTTCGTTTTCACTTTTTCAGAAACATGAACTCTAAACTTTCTCCACTCTCTTGTCATTCATGAATTCAAATCCCGTTGATCATACCTTCCACAATGTGTTTAGTCTGATTTCTGCTTCAACAATCTGCTGCTCGGGCGAGATGTCCTCAACCCGCTTGTAAGCCTTCCCACGAATTTCAGAATCTCATCGATTAAGATCACGGGCAATGCCACGGCCAGAACCAAGAGCCATTCATTCAAGGAGAGGGGGACAATGCCGAAAATTTGCGCGAGGAATGGCACATAGAGGATCAAGAAATGCAAGCCAAATGAAACAGACATGGCGAGGAGCAGCCACGGGTTAACCCATGGGGGCATTGTCAACAAGCTTCCATCCTCTGAGAGGGCATTGAGAGAATTGAACATCTCAATGGCGACCAAAACGGAGAGTGAGAGAGTTGAGGCCTTGATCTTGCCTGAACGGAAGTAGTCGCATGGATCTGAATCGAAGCTGAAGACTTGGTCCCCAGCCATGAAAGGCGACACGGTAAACCCTTCCCAAGACGGGCACTGATCCCAGTTTGCGAGCTGAGAGTACGAGACCAGACTGTGACCATCTCCGGACAGGTCAATGCCCATGAAGGAAGCATGTGTATACCAAATAATAAATACTCCTACAGTTGCTATCCCTACGTAAAGTCCAATAACCTGTGGAACAAGGTAAGAATATAGATTTTAATCTGGTAGGATGTACAAACTGATATCATTTGGTACGAAATGATGGCATTATTATACAGTTAGTTATAGTTAAGGAAGAGAATGCGCAAATACCAAATAGCGGAACAAAATCCAGGCCGTGATCAACGAGTCATCACTTCTTCTAGGCGGTTTCTTCATTATATCGGTATCGGGTGGATTAAATCCCAATGCAGTAGCTGGAGGTCCATCTGTAACGAGATTAACCCAGAGAAGCTGAACAGGGATCATCCCTTCGGGAATACCCAGTGCTGCTGTCAAAAATATCGACGCAACCTCGCCGATGTTTGAAGAAATCATGTACCTACAATAATTTTTGGCGTTTGAAAGCCACGGTGAAAACTGAATCCTATGAAGACGGCTGAATTTGATTTCAGAATAATTCTATGGGTTACTGTGAGCGTTGAAACTATAATTGAAAACAGGCACGCTTGCTCGAGATATTCATATTTTATGGCAGTAACACCAATGACCAACAACTAATGTCCAAAGGCATACTACTACATAATCAACGAAAATGGATGAATTCTTGCTTAAGTGGAAGAAAAACCTGATAAATGCCTTCATATTGTCGTAAATGGATCTGCCTTCACCAACTGCTGCAACTATTGTACTAAAATTGTCATCTGCCAGAACCATGTCGGAGGCTTCCTTAGCAACCTGAAAAAATAAATTCCATATGTAGCCAAATGTTAAGGACAGAGACACGCCCGTTTTAGAAATATAATCAGTGGCAGTTGATAATTCAAATCATGCATGAGATCAGACTCTCAAAACTGGTTGAGAAAATAAATTACTTAGCACAAAGCGAATATGATTGAGATTTTTTAACAATCCTAACTGGGGTTGAGAAGAAGGAATGTCAAGAATTTTCCCAAAAGAAGAGAAGAGAAAGAATGCACGGTATGTATGACACATCCAGCAACTTATTTGGATTCTTTTTCACAGAAAAGATGCATCGAAGTAGGTACCTCTGTCCCAGCAATGCCCATCGCAATCCCAATATCAGCCAACTTCAAAGCAGGTGCATCATTGACTCCATCTCCTGTCATGGCAACAACTTCACCATCTTCCTTGAGCAATCTTACTATCTCTTGTTTATGTCTTGGCTCAGCCCTTGAGAAAAGAAGTCCTCTATCTTGTCTTAAATGGGATTTTTGATCCTCCCGGCTCATTGCCATGAACTCTTGTCCGGTTAAACTTCTGGAACTTATAGCTTCACGTTGTCCAAATACACCTATTTCTCGACATACAGCTTCGGCTGTGTTCTGGTTGTCCCCTGTGATAACCATGACACGAATACCAGCAGCTTTACAGTCTTCGATTGCTTGATGAACCTCTTTTCGGGGAGGATCCTATAAAAATAAATGGTGATGCAAACCCAAGTCAAATTAAAAACTAAAAAGACTCACTTTGCTTACAATTACAAAATATTATAGATGAACTAATTAAATGATAAACACACTGAGGCACTCACCCTTAATCCAACAAAGCCAGCAAAAATAAGATTACTTTCAATTTTAGAGTAATTGGACGGGTCAAGTAAAAGCCGATGTGCTGGATGTTCTTCGTCACCACTATTGTAAGTGGAAAATTCTGGAAGGTCTTCCTTGTATGCAAAACCTAAACACCTTAATGCACTTGATGACATCTCACGCAAGTAACTTAAGAGGTGGGTTTTTGAGTCTGAGTCCAACTTCACAATAGATCCATCAATAAGTTGAATAAATGAACTCCGTTCCAAAAGATTTTCAACAGCACCCTGCCACAAGTTCAGTCAAGCACCATCTTAACCAATGTTAATTAACATGTCACAGTGAGAAGAAATATGGGTGTCTAAGAAGTAGTGAAGAAAATAATAAGAAAGAAAATGAGATTACAATTACATGGAATTACTTAACAATGTAGAAATTAACTTCAAGAATATCAGAATATACCTTCACGAGTAATGACTTCTTTCCTGAGCTAGAATTTGTAATAACTCCCATTGATTTACGATCTCGGTCAAACTCTAGAGTAGCAATGCGTTGCTCGTTCTTATTCCAAACGTCGCAGCATCCTTGTCAATCACATTACCATTTCAGAAAAATGTCAGTAGGGAGACGCACAAGAAAGAAATGAGACAATAATAACGTCAAATACTTACGCAGGACATCCCCAATGGAAGCTGAAGTGGAGTCATATCCTTCAGGAAGACCCATCTTTTCCACAAGAACCTGAATATGCAGATATATGCCAGATAAAATGAATCAGTACAAAAGCTACATAGATTACTAAAATTGTTGGCATCTGCCCTTGCCTTCATGCATCATTACTAAGTATCTCAACAACGTTCCTTCTTTATCATCGGGCATATCAATAGAACAACATAAAGAAACCCTATCATAATGTAAAACATTACGAACTACACCAACCTCCCCATCACTGTTAATAATATGAAAAATAATGTATAAGGGGATACTTAAAGAAGAATTGAAGCTTCCAAGCTATTTCAGATTCTGTATTTGGTCATGAATTTAGCTAGTTATACTTTGTCTGCCCAGGCCAGTCATTTTCAGTTCTGAAATAAAAGCCTTTTAGCTTTCAGGGTCATGCATGCCTAGTCACCCTTGGATCACACCCAACAGAATACTATAAGAAAATTCTAAATATCATTTAGGAACTTGTTTTTGCTTAATATGACTGCTGTCAGAATTAAGGGAGGAGACAATAGCTGTGTGACATAAAATCATTGCTTCAAAAGATCATGAGATTATTTGATCATCACCTTCAATGCTGCTTCAGTAGGCATTCCATTCACAACAAAATGATGACCAGATTTTTCAACAACTGCATCATTACAGACAGCGGCAATCTTTGCCAACATTTGCAGATTAGCATCCAGTTGACCTCCAAGCCAACCAATTATTTTTCCATCTGAAGGATCATATGTAGTCCCTTCCACATCAAAGGCTCGCAGAGTACCAACACGAGAACCGAGAGCCACAATTTTCGCTACAGCCATCTGATTAGTTGTTAGAGTACCTGTCTTATCAGAACATATCACAGTTGTACAGCCAAGAGTTTCAACACTGGGCAGCTTCCGAACAAGAGCATTCTTTTGGGCCATTTTCCGAGTGCCAAGTGCCAAGCATGTAGTTATGACTGCAGGCAAACCTTCAGGAATTGCAGCTACAGCCAATGCCACGGCAATCTCGAAGTAATACGTACATTTCTCAAATGAGAACTTGAAATTTGCCGGCCACCCATCAACATATTCCCAAGTGAGGAAGTATTTGACATTAATAAGCCAAACTAGAGCACAGATCACTCCAATTATTGCTGTTAAAAGCTCCCCAAACTCATTCAACTTCTTCTTCAATGGTGTATCATCTTCACCCTGGGATGCTTCTTGTATCTGAGAATGGACCTGTCCTAGTTCAGTGCTCATCCCTGTCTGGGTAACAAGGCAAATACAATTTCCATTGACAACTGTTGTCCCTGCAAAAACCATACACTTTTTCCCTTGTATGTCTGTATCTTCTGGCACAGCCTTAGCAGTCTTGCTCACCGCTTCGCTCTCACCAGTCAAGGACCCCTGCTCAACCCGAAAAGTTGAGCTGATTAACCGCAACACTCGCATGTCAGCAGGCACCTTATCCCCAACTCTGAGTTCTACTATATCACCAGGAACAATGTCCTTGGAAACAATTGAAACATGTTTACCATTTCGTATTACTGAAGCCTGTTCAGACTGAATTTCTTTAAGAGCTTCCAATGCTTTCTCAGCATTGTTCTCTTGCCAAATGCCAACAATGGCATTGACAATCAATATCAAGAAAATAACTAAAGGCTCCACAAATGCTGTAATCTCCATCTCACCTCCTTCCTCACCATCATACCACGCAAGAACAAAAGATACAACTGCTGCAGCTAATAGAATCCTAACTAGTGTATCATTAAATTGTTCCAAAACTAGTTTAAAGATTGATGTACCCTCATGTTTCTCCAATTCATTGGAACCGTAGATCTTTCTCTGTTTCTCAACCTCCTCAGAAGATAATCCGAGATCAGGGTTCACTTGGTACTTCTCTAGGCATTCTCGAACATCCGTTGCCCAGGCAGGATAAGTTTCGTTATTCGAGATGTTAGCAGCAAAAGGTTCCTTTTTCCCATAGTTTTCCCCGTCTCCACCCATTTAGATTAGCGAACAGATTGGATGGAAAAAGAAATCAAATAGAAGATCAATTTAGCCTGCAAATCAGGGGAAGAAGAAGAAGAATAGATCATTGAGGCAAAATCCAACGCAACCAAAAACAAACCAATGAACAAAAGTTCCAAAACTACACAATCAAACACCCGACACTCGATTTAATCCACCAAGAATTCAAGAAAGACGTAGATAAATCAACACCAACAACCCACCCACTTTACATCCTACTCAAACTCGACAGAAAATAATAAACAAATCAGTCCAATTGAAACAAAGTTAAAACCGTTACGCCTCAGATCCGTAAGAATCTACAATATCCTCTCCTTACCAAATCGTCGATAAGAAAACAAGATCGAAACAACAAATGAAACCAAAGAAAGTCGAGAGAAACAAAACCAAAAAAAAAAAAAAAAAAAAAAATCAAAATCAAAATCAAAATCAACACAATCATTTCTCACATAATCACAAACCACAATTACCAGAATGATTGGATCCTTAACGCCGAAGGGCTTCGGGCTTCTCCCTCTCTCTAAACTGAAGTCGACTGCATGAGAGAGAATCAAACCAACGTGACGCTACCAGTGACGACGAACTGGAGAACAAGGAACCATGGAAGGGAATTGATTATAGGTTAAATAAGGAGCGATTCAACCGCATGATCCGACTGCATCCGGTACTACCGCTAGCAAACCAAAACCGATAAGATATTGCCACGTGTTAAAATCTGGTGGCTATACGAGCAATGTGTTGTGAAGGTGTACGGTAAGAAAAGGTGGGATCCACATGGAATTCGTTTTATTGCTTATTAAAATAACAGAAGCCCGCGAAGCTTCCTACCAAACTTGGGATTTGGAAATGCTAATTTGCTAATATGCCCTCGTATTTCGTTTGAATTTCAATCCAGGGCTTCACTGATTCGTTCACAACTTCAGATGCTTACATCATCATCCACTTTGGGGTTTCATTTTAATTTATTATGAATTATGTTGCCTTTTCCAATTTTTTTTCTTTTCTTTTTTTTTTTCTTTTTTACTTCTCTTAAAAATTATTTTCGAGTTTTTATTTTGATTATTAAGAATGTAAAATTAATGTTACCAATAATTACTAAAAAAAATTCACTTTTGAACCAAACTTAGCTTATTCAATTCTACCTGGAGTCTATCTCTTGTGATCTCTTTCCCGGCTATTTTATTTCAATTACCAGTCTATTCAATATACTTTAGAGGACTCTAGTCACCCGATAAAAACATTTATGATGGTGTGAAAATCTCCCTCTAACAGACATATTTTAAAACTATGAAGGGTGTAAAAACCTCTCTCTAATAGACATGTTTTAAAACTGTGAGACTAACGACCATATGTAACGCCCTCAAGCATATAATATCTCCTTGGAGAGAGGGAGGAAGTATTCCTTACAAGGGTATGGAAACCTCTCCCTAACACATATGTTTTAAAACCGTGAGACTAACGGCGATACATAATAGTCTAAAACGGATAATATCCACTAGCGGTGGGCTTGTGCTATTACAAATGGTATCAGAGTCAGATATAAGTTGGTGCATCAACAAGGAAATTGAGCCTCCAAGGGATGGATTGTGAGATCTCACGTCAGTGGGAGAGGGCAACAATTTTTTTTTTTTAATTGTGAGGCTGACGGCGATATGTAACGGACTTAATCAATAAGCCAAATAGCCTAACATTTGCATTAATGGCGCCTTTGAAAGAACCACAAGAAAATTTGTCCTTTTCCACTTTTTTTAATTTTGCCTTTTATTTTTCCTTTTTCGTTTGTTTTTCTTATTGGTTAAGAAAGCTTTAAATTACATCACCATTATGTGTCCTCTTCAACTCTTAAAGTATTAATAATTGACTCATAAATTTTCTCTTTTTAAGTCTTAATTCACTTTGACTTTCTTTTTTCTTTTTTCATTAATGGATAATTATTTAATTTCATTATTATTATTTTTTTTAATCTAATTTACGTGTTTGGTATTAAGTACTATGTTACGTTATTCAACACTTTTAAAGTTATTATTTTCGAACATTATGATGCAATGTGCAATGTCCTCATATGCGGGATTTTAAATTTGGATTCTGTACATGATGGTTCAGAATTCCTCTACATCTCTCGAGACATAACTATGTTATCTACTTGTTTTGATTTGTAATGTCCTCTTAAGGGTTTATCCTCGTAAACCCATATAAGTTTTTTTTTTTTTTTTAACATGTTCTGTCTTTACTCATAATTTTCAAAAGATCACAAACTAAGCGTACTTAATTTTAGAATTTTTATGATTGAGTCACTAAATAACAGGGTGTGTCTTCTTTTCTAATGGCTCAATCATGAAGATTTAAAGTTAAGTGTGCTTAGCTTGAAGTAATTTTCTGTTAAGTGATCTCGTGAGACTTTTCTTAAGAATCATGCAAATGAAAATCGTGTTAATTTATAGGGATTATCTTCATTTTTAGAGAGAATTGGACTTTTAAATTACGATGAAATGAGGAGTGAATTTCCATAAAGAATATATTTCATAGTTTGAACGACTCAAAGTCTTTCAAATCATGTCGACTTTCCAAACGGTTTACTACTTATTAATAAATAAATAAATAAATAAAGACTTTTAATCACCACAATCAGAAATTTCTTCATGAATTTCATAGTGCTTTAATTTTTAAAATAAAGGTGGAGAAAATTTGAGTGAGTTATTGTGTGCTACTTTTCAAAAAGGCAAAAAAGCTCTCTTCAATTCCATGGTCAAGTTTGAATTCTAGGATGAGCTCATTAGTGATCATGATAATTATGAACTTGGTCTTCCAAGGTTGTTAACAATTTCGAAACACATTATTTATGGATTCTTGAAGCGTTTTAGACTTTTCATGTAGCGGTTGAACTTGACCAAATTAACAACCTTTTCAATATTCATTGGTCGATCATCTTATCTTTTGTGTAAATATTGTTCTAACAAAAAAAAAATAATAATAAGTTTTAGAGACACTACTTTTAGTTACTATTTGGGGTGATACTCAATCCAATTATCAATAAAAGGACAAAATTCGTGGTTCAATTTTGGATTTTTAGAGGTTATAATGGTTCGATTTTCTCTAAATTCAAACTAATATGTCTAAGTTTGTGATAGAAAAACATACGAAACCAATAGATCAATTTGATTCGATTCGATTCGATTCTCGAGCATTTCGAGAATCGTGGTAGGTGTAGTTTTTGTGATGGAAGGCAGTTGAAAGGTAAAGGTAGAGATAGCAATGGAGGGAATTGGGCATGGTTGGTTTGAAAACAAGGGGTGTAGGGTGTGTGTAGGGTGTGTCTAGTGTGGATACAATAGCAGGCGTCCAGCTGGGTTGGCTACCTTTTTGAGTTGTCTGTCGGATTCCTTGACCTTTTCTCTCCCGGGCGGCGTGCTAGCTTCAACCTCACCATGATAATAATACACTTCCCTTTTGATTGGACCCTTTGGATTCCTTGGATTATTCCTTTTGGGTGCTTCATAAATAAAAATCTTCTCTTTTGTGCCTCATTTACAAGAAAAATTTCTAAGCTATAGGGATGTACGGATGTTCACGGGATTGATAGCTTCCTTGTTCTCGGTCTCACCCTCTATTTCCTTTTCTTTTCTTACGAAATTTTCTGTTCGATTTAAGGGTGTTTGATGACCTGAAAAATCTGATCAACCTAATCCTATCAGTACGGTCTTTTGTGTTGGGTTATGAACTTATTTAAGTTTGAGTTGAATTGAGTTGATTCATGGTTTCTCTCCAACTTAATTAAGTTGAACGAAATCAACCCAAATTTATTCGAAAACATATATTTTTTTTTAATTAGGATATAATTTATGTGTATACATATATTTATTTATTTATTATTTTCATAATTACTTACTTTTTACTATAAATCTTGAATGAGACTTTTATTCCGACCGTTCTTTGACCCTTCGCCTTTGGGAAAGGATGT